>NC_142533.1:12052500-12347500 GCF_056151865.1 Erythranthe guttata
GGTAATGAACGACAATGGAGACGTAGACCTCATCAAGAAACGAAAGCTAGACATTAATAATAATCATACACCACTACCACCACTTGCGGAGGAGGAGGAGGAGGAGGAGAAGGAGGAAGACTGCTCATCAACATTGCCTCCATCTTGCTCCAAGTCCATTATTTCAGATCACATCAAAAAATATCTCAAATCTAAAACTCGGGGGAAATAATAAACCTACGTGACAATGTCAATGAATAATATTACTTGTTCAATTCATCAAATATATGCCAAATTACCTCCATTTGGAATTCACTTAAGAACATTATGTATTTTGAAATATAACTCCAACTTTGAACTTCTTGTTTATCTAATGTTAAAATTATCGAGTCTCACAATCTCCTTTTTTTTCTTGTTTATTCATTGCATGCAGAGTGATTGGTATATATATTTGTTATACTTTTGGCTTAATTCCACTTTGCACCCTTAAAATATACCATTTTGGCACTTTGCACCCTCGAAAAATAATTATAGCACTTTGCACCCTCAAAACACATTAAATCATTCACAATGCACCCTCAACTAAATAATAAAGGCAATTTCATTTTTCATTGGTGTTTTTCTTTTCGAGGTACAAAAAAAAAATTGTTATTTTCTTGAACCTCAAACCTAATTTCGAGCGGACAAAGTGCGAAAAAATAAATATTACACCGGATTTAAAAAAAAAAAAACTACATTTTCTTATAAAAGAAAAATAAAAAAAATAAGCTTTTATCACTAAATTAAATTATTCGATTGATGGATCTTTTATGTAACTATTTGAAAATATTAGGTGAAAATAGTTGGAAGAAAATATACTTTTTAGAAAACTTGATAATGGAATAGCTGAATGATTTTTTTTCGTAAAATATTTTATTTTGATAAAAAGATATAACTTTTAAATATGTTGATGAAATGTATTTTTATTTTTGAACTTTATGGTTTCAAAATGATTGATGAATAAAAAAAAAATTGACAATTGGCGTCCTAAAAAAATATCACTAGAAATATTAAATTTATATTTTTTAGCTTTAAAAATTCATTTGGGGTGCATTATGCATGATTTGTTGTATTTTGAGGATGCAAAGTACTATTAATTTATTTTGAGGGTGCAAAGTGCCAAAATTGTATATTTCAAGGGTGCAAAGTGGAATTAAGCCTTATACTTTTAGAGTTTCTAAATTTGTGGTGATAAGATGTTAGGTATGTACTTGTGTGTGTATAATAACAAATCACAATAGAAAAATATGGTATCATTAATGAAATAGAATTTAACGTAAGAAAAATATCACCATAATGACTCCAACACATGGAATCGTTTTCCTCAATAGCTTTGGCTCAGTCCCTTTTATGTCCAGTCCAATCTTTTTTTCAAGAAGCCTAGGATGGTGGTAACCCACACAAGACCGAGCACCAACTTAGGTTTCACTCAGTCCAGACCTAAACCTACCCAATTCTCACAACTGATTTGACTCACCAACAACTCATGCACAGTCAATTCGTAAAGGCGAACACTCAATCACTCAATTCAATTCTTGCACAATAGTGTTTGATCACGCACATAAAAAGATTAACCTCAGAAGAATGGTGAATGGATCGGATAAGAATATATACATCTCTCAATGAGTATTTAACATGGAACTAACCATATGATATCAAGGAGTATCCTATTCACCCTCTCAATAATACCATTTTGTTGAGGGGTGTATGCAACAGTTCTATGCCTCTTAATACCAATTTCAATGCACAAATCATCAAACTCATTATTACGAAACTTAATGACATTATCTTTTCTTAAGGTTTTGAATTTCTTGTCAATTTGATTTTTAACTGAAACCTTCCATGCGTTGAACTTATCAATTACATCAGATTTATGCTTAATAAGAAACATAAAGGCCCCTCTAGAGAAATCATCAACAATGGAAAGAAAATACATATCCCGGCATGAGTAGGATATCAGTGCACTTTGATGAACACACACATCAACATATATACTCAAGAATATCAGTGCACTTTGATGAATTTGGGTATTAAGAAACATAAAATCTAACTTTATTTGATTTTCTATGATACATGAATCACATAAAGGCATTTCAGACACAACATCCTTGCCAAGATAGTTGTTTTATGCAGAATTCCAAGACCTTTACCACTTATATGACCTAACTTATTATGCCAAAAGTCAGTTAAGTTATGTTGGAAAAAAATCATAGATACAACTAGGGGTATTTGCTATAATAGTGAGTCTAAGGTACCAAAGATTAATTCAACAACATTCAGTTTTAGCCTGGTTTTTTTTATTTTAAGCATAATCATGCAAATTAGATTCTTATAAAGCGGGATTAAATCTAACTAGGACTTATATATGGATTTCTAAAATCCTTTTGTGCGCCAAATTCAGTGATGGTGTGATGTGGCGGCGGCGTGGTGATGATGGAGAGCAGATCTAGAGTTTTAGTAGATCAGGCGGATAACGACGCGAGTAGAGAAATTCGCGCAGACTGGACCATTAATTGACTATGATTCATCATAGTCTATTAAGTTAATAGACTATGCTCTGATAGTCGATTAAAGTGTTAATGGACTGTTTTGGTAGCCGACTAAGATTACTCGATTTTATAATTTGCTTTTGGATTTTTGCGTATTGATCGATTACGATTTGTATAAATCAATTACAATTTATGTATGTTATTTATTTTGTAAAAAAATGTAGATTTTCGTTTTTATGTAATTGTGTTTTATTTTAGTAGTCAGTTCCTTAATCAACTATGTTTCATCATAGTCGATTAATATACCTGATAGATTAAAAAGTTAAAAACAAAAAAAAAAAAATTAAAAAATAATAATAATTAAAAAATAATGAAATAAAAAAAATTGTGATGGGTGGTAATGTGCCATGGGCATAATTGAAAAAATGGATGGCTGAAATTATGGGTGGACTTTTTTCAAATATTGTAAAATAATTTGAGTTTCTCCATATTAAAAGAAGTATTGAAGGAGTTATATCAAGAGCCCCAAATATTAACTATCTATCTTCTGAAAGTAGCTTGTATTTAATTTTCATATTATTAATATTTTAAATATTAGCAACTAACAATTGTAATGTATGCAAAACCTAGCATGAGATCTCATCAAACAATTAGGTCAAATATTAATTATTCGGCGAAAACTAGGGTTGGGATTGAGTTGGTTTTTAGCCGATAATCGATCAATTACCGACCATATTTGTAGACAGATAAAAAAGAAAAATAATCGACCCATTGGATCGGGTCGGAAATTTCGATCAACCCATCTTTAATGGATCGGTTGACGGTTACTAATATTATCAACAGTCGATTGACCGATAATTATCGGTTAACCAACTATAGTAGTAAAATTTTATTAAAAAAATATAAAATAAACAGTGTTGTGTTTTAAGTGAGTATTGGAATTATCAAAATAGTTAGTATTTTAAATTAAACAAAAAAGTCAACGAAGAAAAAAAGTTGACATAAATCTTCCATTAGAATTTCGGAATTATATTTTTTTGTCGAATTGCTATTAACTATTTTAAACTGATCAACGATCATGGCAAGTGGCACTAGGCATAATGTGCATACTTTGACTCCAAATTTTGATAATTTTTGAAGTGAACTATGTGGTGGGTATAATCATCAACTGGCCATTTCGGAACCAAATATTTTGTTGTCAACTATCAATCGACCCACAAAGATTTGGTCGGCAATGGTTTTCAAATTTGAGCAAATTTAATTTGTTGGAGGGGTCGATTTTTAGGATGATAGTCGATCGACCCAATCCAATCCCAACCTTTGCAAAAACTATTAAGAAAAATGCTAATCATCTTTTCTTATTTTTTTTTGTTATGACGAGATTTTTTGTTACTTCTTGTCTTAAGCCTCGTTAATTCAAAGAAGACAAAGAAGAAAAAAAAGATACAGTAACGCAGAATACACATGTAGTAATAGGGTGAATTGCATTTTGCACCTCAAAAATAACAGTGATTGACATTTTGCACCCTGACATTTTAGAATTCGCAAAATTCACCCCCATATTAAATATTTCATGGCAGATTGCACCCTGTATCTAATTCTCATGAGATTTGAACCAAAAAATTAAATAAATCACGATATCTTAATTTTTTAAGTGGTTTTTATTCTTAAAGGTATTTTTTATTTCTTATTTTGTACTTTTAAATTATTATTTAGCTTGTAGGCTAGATAAACAAATAGAAAATAATAACTTATGATTTTACTTTGTTAGCTGAGGTGAACTTGAAATTATATGTAAACTACGTAATGTTATTTTGTCCTTTAATTCTGAAAGATAATAAACTAATCGCATTGAAAAAAATTAAATTATTATGTATTTACTTGCTTTTTTTTCCAAAACAAATTGAAACATAAAAAAAAATTGAAATAATTTTTGAAAAATATTTTTGAAATTGAAATTGATATTCAGATTTTGAAATTTTTGAAATCAAAATTGGAGATTGTCTTACACTTTAAAAAGAAAAAAACTTAAAAATCCTAATTATATTATTCGCTTAAATACAGTTATCACTTCTAAAGTATGAGCCTTCTGACAATTATCCACTAATGTATTAAACATTTAAATGTATCAGTTTCCCCTTATGTTCGTAACCTTAACGGTTGTTAAGCTGATTTTGTTAGCGTGGTATTAATTTTTGCTGTGAAAGTAGCAGGTGGAGTTTTTATACCAATAGTACCCTTACGTACATAACCATTTTTCTTTCTTTTTTTTTCTTTTCCTTTTTTTTTTGGAGAAGGTTTCAATTGGGTTGAAAGCTGGATGGATCGGATTGAAATTATCCTTTTCGAAAAACTTCCGAAAACAATCGGAAGTACAAAATCAATTCTGATTCCAATTCCTAACCTTTTGGACTATAAAAAATCATTCCAGTTCCAATTGGCCCAAAAATTTTGGAATTTTGAAAAAAAAAAATAAGAAATCAAATCTATATATAATATAAAAAGAGGATCTATGCCCTCAATGATTGACATGTGGCAAATGATGATGTCATTCATCAAAATTGCTTAGTTGGAGTTCAATTGATTATGTGGCATCTCAAATTGATGAGTTGGTTTTTCATTTTTGGTATGTGTTTAAGTTATTTCCATTTATTATTTGCACAATCATCTAAACATTACCACATATACATATATTCTTTAATGCATTTAATCCATATATAAATTTGAAAAATATTTATCCTATTTACACTTTTAATTTTCGAAATATATTTGTTTGAATGTCCATTTTTTATGAATATTCAAATAAATTTTAGCATTTTTTTTCATTGTAATATCAATTAATTTTAATAATAAATCGTAATTATAGAATTTCGGAATATGTATACAATAAATCATATTTGTTTAAAATACAACATATATATTATTTCATTATTTTATTTTATAAATATAATGATATATTAATAAAATACAATAATGTAAAATAAAAGATTTTATAGATATAATATTATTGTTTTTTTTTCTGAAAAATATATAGAATAATTTTTTTGCAACAGATAAAATTTCCGTATGAGTATTATTTTCTCTTTGGAAAAACTAAAACAATAATATTATATATAGATGATATATTCAACTATCTCTATTTTAAGAAATAATTAATTCAAATTAATTTTTATTTTGTTCCCGATTATGTATTTATCAAATAAGGACAATTTTTACATTTTCTCATAACTATATATATTTTTTTTCCATATTATATGCATCATAAAATAAGGTAACTTATGTATTTTAATGTGACTTAACTTTTCTCGGATTAGGTGGCTCAATTAATTATTTCTAAATCAATTCAAATCAAATCAAATCATTTAATTATATAATCAATAATTTCAAAATTTTAGATTGCTGCTTGTTTTAAAATTCAAATTTTGAATTTTAAAAATATTTCTAAAAATTACGTAATAACCCATGCTATAAACAATATAATTTTCAGCACTCGATCCGACTATTTTATATGAATATTCAATTTTTTTATGTTATATATATAATTTTGATTTTTTTGTTCTATTATGTTTATATTTTCGTATTTTTATGTATGTGAAGATTACACAATATTTTATTTCCAATATACACAATATCCTCACATATTTATGTAGATTTTGACCATATTTACTTCAATGGATTGCACAATTTATGAATATATACATTGCACATTTTTTTATTCAATATACACATTACATTCAATAAATACAAAATTAATAATAATAAATGATTTTTTCCTTAATTATTTATTTCGTAAGTGGCTTAGATTTTTGTTTCATAAATAATAAGTTAATCAACTCCATACCCGGCTTATTATGACATCAATCCAACTTTATATACGGCCAATTTTTTTTTTGACCAAATTTAAATATTTTCATCTTTTTTTATTTATTTGCATATAATTATGATTGAATACTAATTAATACATATTTGGAAATTATATTTGAATGATTTATCAACATTAACTTCTGTCACCATATTAAAGTTTATTCCATATAGATCAATTGAATTGTTTATATTCATTTCTAATTATTTCAAGTAAATCATTTTTTCCCCTTTTAAATATCAATCACTTGCAAAATATATTACTCTATTTCTATAAGATTATTATATTAAATATGTATTTCCTTAATGACATAGTATTCACAAGTATAAATATCCCCATTCCTCCTCAGTTTTTATATCCATCAAACTTTCGCCATTTTTCTGTTAGAGTTTATACATTTTCGCCAAAAAGATTTCTTCGCCTTTCATTTTCGTTAGATTATTAATGCTTAAATGTCTTTTAATTTATTATTTGCATATAATGATTTGATTGTTCTTATTTATGCGTATATATGTTGTTATATATCATTTTAGTTTTAGTTTAATTTGGTTTTCATAATGATTCGTCATAATTTATTTATATTTATAACATGTCAATATATTTATTTTCATCGTGGTTATTGTAAAGGTGAAGATCCTATATAATATCCTGTGAGTTTTGATGGTTTAATTGATCAAAAGGTTACGTTTAAAGTTGTCATAAATGTATTAATCTTGATAATGCATATCATTCTACGTATAATGGCCATAAATTATGCAATGATGATACTACTATTTCTTCTTTCATCAAATTTTAAAAGTTGGATGAGATTAAAATTAATATTTTTTTGAATTAGTTATATATTTATGTTTTTACTTTTGATAGGAATCGTTTAAAGTTTGTTCGTTCTACTATGTAAATATAAACAATGGTTTGCCATGTATGAATGTGAATGACAATATTGATCTCCATGTTTTATCATCTTTATTCTTACTTATTTAGTATTTCATGACGTTATTTAACTCAATGATTATCTAATTATGTTATTTCTTAAAATACCATTACATGGATCAAATGTAATGAGTGAAATTAGAATTCCCAGGGAGATTATATTGCGGTCCAGCATTCAAAGTAGTTGAAAAAAAGAAGGCAACAAAAATTGGATTTGCAATTGTGTTGATGTTTTCATATTTGTTTGTACTTATTGTTTAGTCTTGGCCTTTTATTGAATATACGATTTGTTACCAACATATATAAAATATGTTTTGTATTTGAGTTATACATCGTATAGCCCAAGCATTTTTTATTTACATTTTATTTTTTGTATTAGTATATATACTTAGTATATAATTAATTCATGCATGTGTCAATGCAGTAATATATATACATATTGGTTGGTAATTTTTCAATATCGGTGATTCAAACAACATTTGAATTGTTTAATAACCAAATTCTACTAAATTATGTGTGAATCAATATTAATAAATGTGGTAATTTATGAGTAACAAGAATAAGTGTTGGAGACTCATTGACATTAATTGCTCATTGCAAAAAAAAATTATTGTATTTATTGTATAGATTGTTACTTATATTTATAGATTACCAATTGGTAATTTTTAGTTTATCCATTTCTTAGGATCCGGTATGTACTCTAATTAATGTTAGGTGATGTTTGCAAAATCTGTTAGAAATAGATTATGAAGTTTTTTCATGCACATAATTTATTTTTAAGTGTTTGTAAAACAAGCTTTTGTTTCAGTCTATACTGTATTGATTATTATGTAATATTTCGGTCTTATTTCAAATGAAATGAAATGCCATATTTTTTGCAAGTTAAAATAATTATGAACGAATATCATTTTTATTGTGAATTAATGTTTATATTACAACCTATGGATGTAGTTCTTACGATTCAAAATTAGATAGACGCAATCAAAAAATATGTATGTGGACTAAGAAGTCATCATCAATGGTTAAACAACGTACGAGTATATCTAATATATCAAGTAAAGGCAACTAATTCAGTAATTCTACAAGGTTTAATATGATATTATGCAAAATAAGAGTTCATTTACAAAGACAATATGGAAATAATATTAATACTAATACATTATTTTATGATATTTGTCATTTATTAAATCATATAGTGCAGTCTCACGTGATTACGATTAAATTAATTATGTTCAGATTACGATGATTCTGGATGCCAAACATATGTATTGCCGAAAGGATTAATAAGCACAAGAGTTCATCAATCCTAATTTTTTACTCTATTGTGGAAAAGGTAAAGTGCAATTACCTAACTTGACATGTGTTCCACCTGAACTATTGAGTTTGTGTTTGGAACGGATATAGAAGAAGCAAGTATTTCCAAGAAAATATTCGGTAATACAACATAATCTTTCATTTACCTCTCTCGGTGGAAGGATACATACGACAATAAACAATGGGTCTGGTCCGTACATGTTTCTTCTTTCATGGGCAAAACTATCATTTATGAGAAGTTTATTGCTAGAACAAGATTCAAGGCCCAAGTTTGCTCAGTTGTACGTTCCTTCAGTATTGATATGGCTTAATTCCACTCTGCACCCTTGAAATGTAAAATTTTGGCACTTTACACCCCCGAAAAAATTAAACATAATTAATTAATTATTCATAATGCACCTGAAATTATTAATCTTTTAAAAGTTTATTAGGGTATTTTTATCATTTTATTGAATGTTCTTTTGAAGTGCAATTAAAGTAAAATATTATTTTATTCTATCACTCAACCTAATTTCGAGCGAAAAAAATGCAAGAAGAAAAAAATGTCTCCTTAAATTACTTGAATACTATATTTTCTCATAAAAAAAAACGAATTCTCATAAAACTTTATCACATAATAAGATTAGGATTGGTATTAGTATTAGTATTAGTATTAGTATTAAGAATAATATTAATAATAAGATTAAAATTAGCATTATTATTAGTATTAATATTAGTATTAGTATTACTATCGGTATCATTATTAGTATTAGTATTAGTATTAACAAGCATTTTTTTCCGTGCGATGCAATGATATTATTTAAAAAGCGAAAAAATAATCAATTCATTAGATAATAAGAAATTATAGGACATAGTAAAATTTAATAATGTAGTATTATTCATATTATATATAACATTAGTTTTTTTAAATATTGCATATTAAGATTTATAATCCAAATATATAGATTAAGATTTAACAAATTGAATTTCTATCTTTGTCTCTTAAGATTTGAGATATATTGATGAAAAATAGGAAATTGATAATTTTGAAAGTTATAGTACAAAAATAAGTAGGAAAAAGATATTAAAAATAAACAATTACAGAAACACAATTAGAGTTTTTTTAGGGTTGCCCAGCGTTTCTTTCTTTTATATATAAGATTATATATAACATTAGTTTTTTTAAATATTTCATATTAAGATTTATAATCCAAATATATAGATTAAGATTTAACAAATTGAATTTCTATCTTTGTCTCTTAAGATTTGAGATATATTGATGAAAAATAGGAAATTGATAATTTTGAAAGTTATAGTACAAAAATAAGTAGGAAAAATATATTAAAAATAAATAATTACAGAAACACCATTAGAGTTTTTTTAGGGTTGCCCAGCGTTTCTTTCTTTTATATATAAGATTAGTATTAGTATTAGTATTGGTATTAGTATTAGTATTAGTATTAGTATTAGTATTAATATTAGTATTTGTATTTGTATTTGTATTGATATTGACATTAGCATTAGCATTAGCATTAGCATTAGCATTAGTATTAACATTAGTATTAGAATTAGAATCAGTATCAATATCAGTACTAGGATTTGGATTATGATTATGATTAAAATTAAGAATAGGATTATAATAATTATTATTATTAGTATTATTATAATTAGTATTAGTTTAAGGTTTGTATTAGGATTAGGATTATAATTAGTTAGAATTAGTATTACTATTAATTAAAGATTACCGTTAGCATTAGCATTAGCATTAGTATTAGTATTACTAAATATCAATATGAGTATGAGTATTAGTATTAGAATTAAAATCAGTATCAATATATGTATATCAATATAGTATCAGTATAAGAATTGGATTAGGATTATGAATAAAATTAAGAATAGGATGATGATGATTATTATTATTATTATTATTATTATTATTATTATTATTATTATTATTATTATTATTATTATTATTATTATTATTATTATTATTATTATTATTATTATTATTATTATTATTATTATTATTATTATTATTATTATTATTATTATTATTAATATTATTATTATTAATATTATTATTATTATTATTATTATTAATATTATTATTATTATTATTATTATTATTATTATTATTATTATTATTATTATTATTATTATTATTATTATTATTATTATTAGTATTATTTATTATTATTATTATTATTATTATTATTATTATTATTATTATTATTATTATTATTATTATTATTATTATTATTATTATTATTATTATTATTATTATTATTATTATTATTATTATTATTATTATTATTATTATTATTATTATTATTATTATTATTATTATTATTATTATTATTATTATTATTATTATTATTATTATTATTATTATTATTATTATAGTTAGTTAGAATTAGCATTAGTATTAATTAATGATTAGCATTAAATTGATTATGAGAATTATATTAATTCTTTCATCCCGTAAGGATGATATTCTCTTTCTTATTGACTGGAAAAATGAATAAAAATTGTTGAAAAATCAAACTTACTATTTAATTATATTAAATAAATATTTCGAAACACTTCAATAAAGAATTTTTATTTCTATCTATATATAATATAAAAAAGAGGATCTATGCCCTCAATGATTGACATGTGGCAAATGATGGTGTCATTTATCAAAATTGCTTAGTTGGAGTTCAATTGATGAGGTGGATTCTCGAATCGGTGAGTTGTCAATTTTATTTTGATATGTATTTAAGTTATTTTCTATTAAGCATTTATACACTCATTTAAACAATTACCACGTGTATATATATTATTTCCAAAATTAATATTTTTTAAATTCAAAATAAAAAAATCTTATTTACATTTCCAGTATTTCAAAATATATTTATTGAAAAACTTCATGATACTCAATTTTTTACGAATATTCAAATAATTTTCAGAAAAAACATTTTTTTAATATTAAAATGTTAAAATAAAGGAATACGTTTTTTTTTTAATTTTTAATATCTATATATAATATAAAAAGATGATCTATGCCCTCAATGATTGACATGTGCCAAATGATGATGTCATTTGTCAAAATTGCTTAGTTGGAGTTCAATTGATGAGGTGGATTCTTCAATTGATTAGGTGGCATTTTTATTTATGGATGTTTTTAAGTTTTTTCCTATTTTACATTTACACAATCATTAAATAATTACCACATGTATATATATTATTTCCAAAGTTAATATTTTATAAATTCGAAATAAAAAAATCTTATTTATATTTTCAGTATTTCAAAATATATTTATTGAAAAAAATTCATGAAACTCAATTTTTTTACGAATATTCAAATAATTTTCATAAAAAAAATATTTTTTTTAAATACTAAAATATTAAAATAAAGGAATATGTTGTTGTTGTTTTTTTTTTGTTTTTTTTTAAATTTTTAATATTTTAGAATATTCGAATATCCATTCCATTAAAAATAATAATAAAAAATGTTTTATTTTTTAATTGAACTATTTAATAAATATACAATATTTTTTATATATAATTTTTATTATACCATATTTCAAATTAAAAAGTGCACAATGTTCGTATTAAAAAGTGCACAATGTTCATTTTTACCTACCACCATTCGATTACAAAGTGCACAATGTTCGTATTATACAGTTTCATATTACATTTTTTTTATATATACATATTAGTACTATTTGTATTTCTTTCTTTTGGGTTTTAATTTTAATATACTTTTTTAATTGTTTTCATGCAGTTTATTAAATAAAGTCGTTCGTACTTTATGAAGATCAAAAAAATTGTTTGCGCTCATTTCAAACAATGTGTTCTTTGCAACGCGTATTTTAATCCTAATTTCGATCCATGTATGTGCGTCTCATGTAGGGAATCAATCAAAGTCGTTTCACGCTCTGGATCTTGCATTGTATGTTCCTTGAAAATATAGTATTTTTATAATTAAAAATTTACATTAACATCATTCCATGTATTTTGATATCATATTAATTTTCATTTATTTTAATTCTTGCAAATATAGTATATTTATAGATTTAAATGTTTAAACCGAATTGAAAAATTTAATTTTTATATATTACGAAATTTATATTTTTATTATTAAAATACAAAAACAAATGTATGTATGTATATTTCATATATTTTGAATTTTTTCTAAAATTTGGATATGCATTTATTATATAAATCATTTCTCTATAATATGTATATTATATACCATAATATCATAAGTTTTTATCATTTCAATATATGATAATATCATAACAAGTTGAGTTTATTGCGAGATTTTTTTGATAATATATACGAATTGCATAATATAAACTATGCATGGTTTTCATATTTTGCATCATAGCTATTAGTATGTCTGAGTCATTTCCATATTTTATAATATATATATTGTACACGTTTCTTTCATTTAATGTTTCATGAATTATTTAATTAATAAAACTAATTTCTTTTATTCTAATTTGTTTTTTAATTTCTGATCTAATTAGTTCTATTAATATGTTTTCAAGTCTTCCAATATTTTAGAATGAAAATAATTCGTGTAATAAATTAAAATCACGTAAAAATTCAAAATCCGAAAGTAAATTAGAAATTTGAAATTGCATATTAAAATTAATATCATCTAATAATTATTGTAATGCAATAATTATTTAAATATACATACTATTAATTTTCTTTTATTTAATTTCTGATAAAATTAGTTCTACTACTATCTTATGCATTTTTACATTTTAATGTAACAAATTAATCAATTATCCGGATTTCAAATTTTATAAAATTTGAATATTTAAGTTTTCCTTTTAATATGTTGACAAAATACTCTACCAATTAATTTAGACTTTGAATGAGTACTTATTTATGATGATTTCTTTTAGTTATCCAATTTTGGTAACTTTTTTTTTTCAATCAATGGCATATAAGGCATGTGTATATTCAGTTATGGTATTCGATTTTGATTTGAGTTGAGTTTTGGAACCAATATGGTATATGTATATTCAGTTATGTATTGTATTTAATGATTTCGTTAATATTCCATTACTAAAATCCGAAATGTGAGGACTTTTGATCATATTTTTTTATTATTTTTTCGTTTCACTTTTATTGCCGCCCATGACCAATTAATTTGAAATTTGAATTCATAAAATTTCCTAAACGATATATCATAATCAAAACTATATAATCCCCCATTCATTTTATTCACACTACCCCAACCCTTTTCTACACATAGTATAATGTACATTACATTGAATTTGATTTTTTTTTTGTTTATATTTTTTGTGCATTTTTCTTCTCTTATTTTTTGTAAGTATTTATATGTTTATGTTTTCGTAATTTTTTATATATGTTTTTTAACTCCATTTGATATTTCTATTTAGTTAAATAATAACATGTTATATGTTTTATGTTTTTCTTGCAGAGTATTTTCACGAATCCAACTTCGATCATACATAATTCATCGAAACGGGTTTGCTTACATTTTTTATTTACAATTATTTATTTTATTTTTCAATAATTTTTATAATACGAATATTTTATTATATAGTTTTCTATAAATTTTTTTTTAATTTTCTATTTATTTATTTGTATCATTAACACAATTTGATATATGATTTTTTTTTTTGTTATACAGAAGTGACAAAATTTAGCCACTTAGTTGAGGCCAAATCATGTGCACTTGTGCAACTATTGAAAAATAGGCAAAAATATATAGTGGAATTACCCAGTTACGTTGTTTGAGTGGAAAATACAAAGCATACAGGTACATATACAAATTCACGGAATAAATGAGACTATAAAGAAATTAGAAATGCAAAATGGGATTCAAGGAAGTTTGACTGCAACATTATAGTTGTATGAAGTATGAACGCCATTGGCCCATTCTTTAATTTGGCAAAGCTACTATTAGTCTTATCTTCCCATTTTTTTTAGTAGGTTACAAAATTTTATATACGTGTTTGCCGCACTTTGATTATTCATGGTAAATAGTTTTAAGATTATATATTATTCCAATCGATTAAGACAAATCTTTCGTATATACGATTTTTTTGTCTACATGATTCAATTTTAAAGAATCTATCACATTAAATGCTATATTATATTATAAAATTTGTTAGTATCTTTATTAATGTTTCGATGAGAATTACTATTTCCTTACATTCGTTTGACATTCACTCGTCATTATCTACTTTCTGTTTCCTTTATTTTTGTCATGTTTGTTATCAATATATTCCAATCAACTTACATATTAATTTATTTTAACTTTGTCAAAAATATTGATATGATTTGATATATTCAAATCTTATTTTCAAAACTATACGAGTTTTTAATTTTTTTATTTCCTCAAATTATATTCTTTAATTACCTTAAATGGATAGATTATTTTAATATGTCCTCCCAATCTTATATATTTATTTGAACTTATGAATATCAAGTTTTAATTAGTTGACTTGATAAATTATATAAATGCGCAAAAAAAAAAAAAAAAATCATTGATTATAACTAGAAGTGTTTTAATCTTGCCTTCATGATCCGAATAGCATAATGTATTTTGGTATAAATAAAAACCGCATGAGTTTATTTAATAAGCTAATTTTTCAAATAAGCATGTGACATCATCAAACAACAATCAATACCTTTTGTATTACTCTCCTCATAAAAGTGAAAGAAATGCTAAATATAAAATAGCGTGTTAGATTCATATTATAAGAAAGGAAATTAGATTAATTGAGATTTTAAATATTATAACTTTTTTGATAAATGATCTTTTATTATAAAATTATTGTAGGCATGGTAAATAATGAATTGCAATACAATGCTACGTTCGAGAAATTTAATTTGCATATAACCAAAAAGGACAATAGGCATGATTTATATTATACTAATCTATATAAAATATTTTAAAAAAATTATTGCCTTAATGAATGACATGTGTCAAGATGCTTATGTCAAACTTTGAAATCGCTTAGTTGAACTAAATTGCTTATGCATTTTAGTCAATTGATTATTTGTCAGCTTTTATTATTGTATAATTAAATTGTTTCCTACTTAACTTTTGTATATACATATTCTTTTATGAATTTTATATTTTATAAATTCAAAAAATATTATCTTATTTAATTTAATGTTCCGAGAAACGTAATTTTTAATGTCTTTTTTTTTATATTATTTTTTAATTTAAATATTTACGTTAATAAAATTTTAATTGAGACATACATTTGAATCATTTATGTCCAATTATATAACAATATATATTTTTTAGGTAAAATTTATACTCCTTCCATTCAGAGTTAATGCTTTTAGGAAAATCGATTTGCTATTGCCGCCCAATTGAAATTTTTGAATTTTGAAATCTTATATTTTAATTTCTACCATTTACATGTACTACATGCACACTTTATGGTAGTCCGTAAGTAATTTGGTTTTGTTTAATAATAAAGTATGAGTATGATTATAAGTATTATTTTGAGTACGAATATAAGGATTAGTATCAGTATCAGTATTAGTATCGGTACTTGTATCGGTATCGGTATCGGTATCGGTAACGGTATCGGTATCAGCATTAGCATTATTTTTATCATTATCATTAGCATTAGCATTAGCATTAACATTAGTATGAATATTAGTATTAGTATTAGTATTACGATTAATGTTAGTATCAGTATTCACATTAGTATTAGTATTAGTATTAGTATTAGTATTAATATTAGTGAATATAATATGTATCAATATCAGTATCACTATTATCATTATTAATATACTATTAGTATTAGTATTAGTATTAGTATTAGCATTAATATTAGCATTAGCATTTGTATTAGTATTAGTATTAGTATTAGTATTAGTATTAGTATTAGTATTAGTATTAGTATTAGTATTAGTATTAGTATTAGTATTAGTATTAGTATTAGTATTAGTATTAGTATTAGTATTAGTATTAGTATTAGTATTAGTATTAGTATTAGTATTAGTATTAGTATTAGTATTAGTATTAGTATTAGTATTAGTATTAGTATTAGTATTAGTATTAGTATTAGTATTAGTATTGGTATTAGTATTGGTATTAGTATTAATATTAGTATAATTAGTATTAGTATTAGTATTAGTATTAGGATTAGTATTAGTAATAATATTAGTATTAGTATTAGTATTAGTATCAACATTAGTATTACAAGTTGCATGGACAATTATATATCGTAATGCAGATAATAGAGTATGGGTAGCATAAAGAAATTTATCAAGTTGGAATCAGGCGAATAATGTTATTAACAATTTTGTCTACAAGGAGGGTTTATAAGTGATTATGAAGGTATAGCACACAATTTTGTGATTTTATAACAAAAAATTTCATCTCTAATGTACATTAGTGCCGCTCCAATGAATTTTTTTTAATCTAGGTAATTTTATATAAATTGTATTTATTTTACATTTTTAGGTGATTTATTATTCAGTAATGTGTACGACTGAGAGAATATGAACAATGCAAAATGTGTAGGTTACTCACAAGGTATTAGATGAGTTGTAAACGATTTCAATGCATGTATAAAATATCACTTTGATAACTAAATTTCATGTTAAAGATTCGAGTGCATTGGGCGAGATAGTTTTACGATTTGGGTCAGATGAGGTATTGTATATTTTATATCACAAGTATTTATTTTATATTTTATTTTATTATTATTTTTGTTTAAGTTTTGTATTTAAATCAGATGGAATGGATATTTTTTTTGTTTTGGATTATATCATATTATATATCAATTTATTAAAGTTTTTACTATATTATTTTATTTAAATGTATTTTCATTGTTCGTGACCGTAGCTTCATGTTATATTGTACCAACATTTAGATTAATATACAAGAGTGGTCCATTCATTTGATTCCTCACTTGGAGTTGGTTGTGGCAGTTCGGCGTGGATGGTTTGTACAAGATTGCCATTTTATATTTGTAGACGCATAAAATTAATTAATTGGTTAATTAAATTAGCCAATTAAATTGTGTCTAAATTAAATTATACCTTGTCTTGCAAGACAAGTCATGGGGATAATTATCAATTAATTATTGGCCAATAGGATTATTTCTTCTCTTCCAAGTTATAAGAGATAAATATCAATTTAAAGAGAGCCAATCAAATCGCGCCACGTCATCAAGCAGACTTTAAGTAGGACTCTTATTCTACCACTATAAATAGGGACCCTCCCTTCACAATTGAAAACACAACTCAAGAAGAAGAAAAATCGTAGGAGAAAATTCTCTCTACAATATTCAAGTCGTTCTTCATCAAATTCAAGGCGTTCTTCATCAAATCGAAGGAGTTCATCAAATCGAAGGTGTTCTTTATCAAATCAAGGCGTTAAAGCGTTTAATTCGAGATTACGGTGCTAAACCCTCGAATTAACGTTATTAACATCAAATCAAGATCGAAGGAAGATTGAAGGGCCAAATCCATCAAGAACTCCAAGATCTTCAAGTCAAAATCCGTCAAAGTTCAGCGTTCGATCCGAGATTCAAGTCGCAGGACCCTCGGAAGACGTTATTCAAATCCAAATCAAATTCGAAGAAGATCAAGTCAACGACTCGTCTCTGAAATTCAAAGCCAAACGCATATTGTTCTTGAGAGAAGAATCAGAGGATTAAATTAGAGTTTGTAACCAGCAATATTTATTTTTAATTCAATAAAATTATCTTTGTGCAAGTTTTTCTTGTTTGTCTAAATCGCAGATAAGAATTTTGTTGCTACAAATTTTGGCACGCCCGGTGGGACATCTCTACCTCTCATCTCTTCTCTCTCTCGAAGATCCTCGAAGTGTTGTAGTGATTGCTCTACGTTCGCAATGAAGTCTGCTACTTCGGATTCATCAAGTGTGGGCTTAGTTACAAGGAGTATGGCTAAGAAGCTGCAAGCATGCTCCGAGACTAGCTCGACGCCCCAAACCATTCAGAAAGGCTTACCACCTCTTGTCAATACAAGCGCAGATGTGGATGGTTCAAAACGAGAGATTTCACAGCCCACGCCTCGTTCAACATCAAACTACTCAGAGGTGGCATCCGTCATGACAACAAATGCTACAACCATGGAAGAGCAAATTGCAAGTTTAACAAAGGCCATTGAGGGACTCGCAAAGCATGTTCAACAACGAGATTCTCAAATTGCCAAGTTGATCAACAAGATGGACAAAGCCGATGCTAGTCAAGCTGTGGAGAATCAGATAGAGGCTCAAGACGAAGTCGAGACATTCACAAAGCAACAACAAGTTGAAAAAGAGAAGGCTCCAGCTCAAGAACTTCAAGTTTCTCCCGAAGGGCTGATTCATGTAGATCAAGTGATGACGCTGATCAGTAGAACAATCAAAGACAAGTTGGAAGGAAGCTCGAAGTCGCCATCAACCTATGTCAAGCCATATACGCAAAGGATCGATGATCTAAAGATGCCAATGGGCTATATACCTCCAAAGTTTCAACAATTTGATGGCAAAGGCAACCCCAAGCAACATGTGGCACACTTCGTGGAGACTTGCAATGATGCCGGCACGTATGGAGATCATCTCGTCAAGCAATTCGTCCGATCGCTCAAAGACAACGCGTTTGATTGGTACATTGATTTGGGGGCAAACTCCATCGATAGTTGGAAGCACTTAGAGAAAGAATTTCTCAACCGCTTTTACACCACTCGAAGAACAGTCAGCATGATTGAGCTCACCAATTCCCGCCAATGGAAGAAGGAACCTGTCATCGACTACATCAAACGTTGGAGAAATTTGAGTCTCAATTGCAAGGATCGACTGTCTGAGACATCAGCTATTGAACTGTGCATCCAAGGAATGCAATGGGGACTCCGATATATCCTTCAAGTAATTCAACCTAAAAGTTTTGAAGAGTTGGCCACTCGAGCACATGATATGGAGTTGAGCATACTTGCAAATCAAATTGAAGAATCACCATTCCAAAAGCCGTACCAGCTCAAAGAAGTGCATCTTGAAGAAGAACAAGAAAATCATGAGGATGGGGGCAAGTCTTTTGAAGAAGCAACACCCTATGCAATATGACAAGTCAAATCAAATGAAGCACTCATTGACACGAGTTTAAAAGGTCTACAAGTCCAAATCAAATGAAACACTCCTTGACACGAGTTTAAAAGGTCTACAAGTTCAAATCAAGTGAAGCACTCCTTGACACGAGTTTAAAAGGTCTACATGTCCAAATCAAGCACTCTTTGACACGAGTTTAAAAGGTCTACATGTCCAAATCAGACACTCCATGACACGAGTTTAAAAGGTCTACATGTTCAAATCAAATGAAGCACTCATTGACACGAGTTTAAAAGGTCTACATGTCCAAATTAAATGAAATACTCCTTGACACGAGTTTAAAAGGTCTACAAGTCAAAATCAAGTGAAATACTCCTTGACACGAGTTTAAAAGGTCTACATCTCCAAATCAATCACTCCTTGACACGAGTTTAAAAGGTCTACATGTCCAAATCAAATACTCATTGACACGAGTTTAAAAGGTCAACATATCCAAATCAAACCAAGGCTCCTTGATACGAGCATAAACTATCTATATATATCCAAATCAAAGTCAAGGCTCCATGATACGAGCATAAACTATCTACATAATCAAATCAAGTCAAGGCTCCTTGATACGAGCATAAACTATCTATATATCCAAATCAAGTCAAGGCTCCTCGATACGAGCATAAACTATGCATATATCCAAATCAAGTCAAGGCTCCTTGATACGAGCATAAACTATCTACATATCCAAATCAAGTCAAGGCTCCTTGATACGAGCATAAACTATCTACATATCCAAATCAAGTCAAGGCTCCTCGATACGAGCATAAACTATCTATATATCCAAATCAAGTCAAGGCTCCTCGATACGAGCATAAACTATCTATATATCGAAATCAATTAAAGACTCCTTGATACGAGCACAAACTATCTACAAATTCAAGTCAACTGCTCCTTCAGCACGAGCTTAAACTGCAAATGTTTCTCCTTGTCCACATGAGTGTAAACTGTGCATGACATCCCTCAAAAGGATATATTTTGAACTACGTTATGACTTGATCCCTTTATAGGGTACGTAGGCAACTTAGAATCTCTCTAAGTCCAGTCATGATTTCAAAAGTTATATGTGCTTTGCTAGATCAAGCTGCAATTGAAGTTGAGCAATTATCGAGACTCGTCCACTCCAAGATGCATTGTCCGTGAACAAGTCTCGAGGGGGCATTTGTAGACGCATAAAATTAATTAATTGGTTAATTAAATTAGCCAATTAAATTGTGTCTAAATTAAATTATACCTTGTCTTGCAAGACAAGTCATGGGGATAATTATCAATTAATTATTGGCCAATAGGATTATTTCTTCTCTTCCAAGTTATAAGAGATAAATATCAATTTAAAGAGAGCCAATCAAATCGCGCCACGTCATCAAGCAGACTTTAAGTAGGACTCTTATTCTACCACTATAAATAGGGACCCTCCCTTCACAATTGAAAACACAACTCAAGAAGAAGAAAAATCGTAGGAGAAAATTCTCTCTACAATATTCAAGTCGTTCTTCATCAAATTCAAGGCGTTCTTCATCAAATCGAAGGAGTTCATCAAATCGAAGGTGTTCTTTATCAAATCAAGGCGTTAAAGCGTTTAATTCGAGATTACGGTGCTAAACCCTCGAATTAACGTTATTAACATCAAATCAAGATCGAAGGAAGATTGAAGGGCCAAATCCATCAAGAACTCCAAGATCTTCAAGTCAAAATCCGTCAAAGTTCAGCGTTCGATCCGAGATTCAAGTCGCAGGACCCTCGGAAGACGTTATTCAAATCCAAATCAAATTCGAAGAAGATCAAGTCAACGACTCGTCTCTGAAATTCAAAGCCAAACGCATATTGTTCTTGAGAGAAGAATCAGAGGATTAAATTAGAGTTTGTAACCAGCAATATTTATTTTTAATTCAATAAAATTATCTTTGTGCAAGTTTTTCTTATTTGTCTAAATCGCAGATAAGAATTTTGTTGCTACAATATTTATGTAGACTTTTTGGTGATGATATAAAATACGAAATTGTTATTTTTTGTTCGGTAGTATTCGACTTAAATCCTCGACCTTTTTTTAGTTCGGTGATTTTTTAGAATAATTTCTTTTGATCTAAAATTTGATCCCGTGCATCGCACGGGTGAGATACTAGTATGTTTTAAAATTTCAAAACTTAGAGGAAATTTTCTGAAAATTTCATAATTTTTCAAAAATAAGAACATCAAAGTCGATAAAAGTAAAACTAATAACTACTAAATTCCAGTTCAAAAAATAATAAAAATAAACCAAATCATAATATCTAATAAAACTTCTAACAACAATAAATATGTCAAAATCCTAACACAAAACATAAATCAAATTACTGTTTCAGAAAATAAATTAAAAAAAAACTTAAAATAACTATTATATAATATATATTATTTATAGGTGTATTTTTTGGAAGAAAATCGGAATTTTTTGGAGTTAATTTTGGAAATTAAATCAAATCGGAAATCGGAAATTCCAATTTCTTTTACATCATTTCAATTTCAATCCAAAATTATCGTAAAAATTAAGTATTGAAATTTTGGAAGTCGAAATGAAAAAAATTGTTCCAAAATCGTAAATGTTTGTTTTAACATTGTATGCTTCATTGCAAGGCTATTTAGTCATTTCACTTATTAATGTAACGATGTTAATTTTAACATTTAACTAAACTCTAAGGGGGTAACTGGTACATTCAATACATTAGGGGATAATTGTTACAAGGCCCATACCTCTGGGATGGTAACTGAATTTAGCCCTATATTATTCAATCGATCTAATTTCTATCAATTAATCATTTCCTTATAAAAAAATCAAATCAAACAAAGTCAACTATAGTTTTTTTTTGTTTTGAAATAAATATGTAAAGTATTGAAAATTTGAGAAGTTTTTAACATATTTTATAAAATTAAAATTGGATGAAATAACAATTTTGAGAATTTTAAAAATAATTTTGACTGCTAAAGAAAGAAACTAAAAAAAAAAATCTTACATTTTATTTTTATTTATAATAAAATATTTCAAAATATAAGTTAAGGAAAATTAAAAGACAGCAAGAAAGAAAAATCAAAATCTAAAATATCATGATATGTTGAGTTTGTTTTATTAATATCTTTCATGAAATTAATATAGGCTGCATTTTGACATGAGATACATCCTTTTCGAGTGTACTTAGCCAACTTTTAAATTATAAAAGCACCAGATTTGTGTTAATTCTAGGGTGGAAATGCAATTCACTCGGTAGAAATACGAGGTTTTCAATTTGCAAATAGAAACACATAAAATAATTAAGCGAGCATGAATTCCAGGTACGAAACTAGTTATGCAAAATTGAATCTATAAAGCGAGATTAATAAGTGTTTACTTGATTCATTGAAACATTGGGTATAAATATTCATTCAATTAAGAATTGATATCTCGGGGAATAGAATTATTTATAGAACAAGAAAAAGCTTTTCTTATTGTCAAAAGTCAAAACAACAAGTCATATTTAAAAAATTAGAAATTAAAAATAAATCTTCTTTCTACTTGTCTTCAACAAAGAACATAAATAGCTAGAAGAAAAAAACAGAGGAATTTGTATACTGCAAGTAACACCGGAAATCCTTCAATACTTACAAGGGTGGCCTAACATTAATTTTGCCTATAAGAGGAATTGAATTAGCAATCCAAAATTGCACTAAGAATCTATGATAGTAGATATTTTAGACACTAACGAATAACCTTATTCAAATGAAGATCACCTATTGAAATTAAATACGAAAAGCAGATGATATGGAAATATTCATGTGTTTGAATATTTTCAACTTTACCTGTAATTCCCTGTAACCAAAGGGCGGCGTTGTCGTAGTCTATTGGTTGAATGACGGTGAGTAGGTTCAACAACGTCATCTTTATTTAAAGATGTTCTACTCTTCTTTCTATTCACGGAAGCTTCTTCAGTTTTGGAAACCCTCAATGCAGCCATCATTTGCTGAGCTCGAGAACTATGCATGTTTTTCTTGATGAAAGTAAAAGCCTGCTTTGTTTCCAAATCATCCACCATAATATCTTTCTCCAATCTCCTTTTGCAACCCATGCGCTCCGCCAACCGTGGAATGTTGTATCCTTTATCTATAACGAAAAAAAAATTATTCGGTGTCAGCATAGCATAAATAAAATATACACACTTGTTAACCTTAAAAACAAATAAGGTTAGTGAATTTACAAGGTGGATCTTCTCTGTATATCTCTGGACTTGGAGATCTCTGAATATCTTTTTGATATTTAGCAACCACATCAACATTCTGAATCTTCTTAACATTTTTAAGTACGATTGGAGAAATCTTTTTCTGGGCTTGGCCAAAAGAAACATCTGAAGTAGTAGTAGGAGTAGGAGTAGGTACTGGTGTTGCAGATTTTCTATGCAAATTTTCTGCAGTTGCAATGCTCTCAGATTTATTCTGTATTCGTCCTAAATCTTTTACCGCACTTGTGCGTATGCTCTTACGTTCCGATCCAATAATCTCGTGACTCACTTCATTGGAATCACAACTAAATTTGTTGTTTGGCAAAAGAGGCGACACCGTTGGGGTTTCAACGTTATCCAACACTGATCTTGGAGAAGTTTTCGATATAGTTGAATGGACACAAGATAATTGAGTTTCCATGAAACTTGAAAACCAAGGTGTGCCCTCTTTTGCATAAAATAGAATGTATGCCTCTTGTGACAGCACATAATCTTCATGGACCAGCACAACCTACAAAATCAAATTCATTCGACACTCAGTACTGAACAACAGCCAAGTGAAAAAAAAGGGGTCGATGCATGCATGCATACACATAAAAAATGTTGAACACATTATTACCCTAGAATCATCAAACTTGCACCACACATTGGGGGACAAGCGAATGAAGCAGTAGTAGTGCCCAGATGTAGGTGTCGATCCAATATGCACTATAACGGCATACAATACGTACTTGAGATCCGCCTGCTAAAACACAACACCCATAAGCAGAGTCAAGAAACTTCAAAAATCTGTGTACAAAAATTCAGATGTTCGGACAGAATAAGCAGTAAAGGCGAACTTACATCATTAGATTTGCCACTGTCAATGAAAGAAAGCAAGTCCAATTCTAATGGAAATGCCACATGTTTATCAATTTTCTGTACCCAACAGCCATCATTCTCGAATCTCTTCAAATGAAATACAGCCACTGAAGGGGCCTTATCAAATGAAAGCTGCTTCTCAACAGATACCAGCTCCTTACAATTTTCACATGTAACCTTGTCCTCTGGATCGTCAATTTTTTCAACTTTTGTAAATGACTGAAGAGCTGTTATGAGGTCGTCTGCATTCTCAATCCCCAAACTCGTGTCAATCAAAGGCTCATAAGTGTCGGAACAGTGGTCACAGTTACAACACTTGAGCTGCAATCAAAAGAAACATGTAATTACATATCGTACATTTTTCATTGATCATAAAAATATAACTAGACATGATGAATATATCGGGCATGAAACAAACAAGATACGTAGAAATATATAAAGATCTCAGAAGTGAGCTCATACTTTGCTAACAAGACGACCCCCAAATACTTGTTGGACTAGGTTACCACTTGGTGAAGAAGTGTATTCTTTACGCTGTGAATCGTGACAGCCTTCAAGCTTATCCAAGAAGCACTGAAGAAATTCATGAGCATCTTCCTGTTGGAACTTCTTGAAACTTGAAGAAAAGTCTAATAGTTTTGCAAGTTAAGGGAACCCAAAGCAACATAAAGGTTATTGAAACACAACAAACAAAACTACCAGGCATAATAACATGTGTAACACAATAAAATAACAGCTCATCAGTCAAAATGATAATGTCGGACCACATTACTGTGTCCAGTTGATCTGAAAAGAAAATTAAGGCACAGAAATCATTTGAGCCAAAAGACAGTAACGAGTATCTGTTGTAGCATAAATATTATTAAGCAAGTGTTGCCAGTGATGAAAATATTGGCATATATGACAGAGATGCAAGAAAGGATACAGCTCAAGTTGTTGGTGAAATACGATGGTGAGACGATCCTGTTTGCCAGTGAAGACTTGACAAGCTCCCGCAGAGCACATAATGTACAAAACCCTTCTTCATCGCCTGTAAGTAATTAATTGTTACAAAATAACTACAATGGCAAGACAATAACAAATTGCCTTCAAAATAATGTTCACACAGGTGCACCAACAGTTCAGATATATATGATATAATCGCACAGTAAATTCAGCGTTTTCTTACCAACGAAATATAATTCAATATATAAGTTATTCAATAGCCCTCAAACCCTAAACAATGATTCCTATAAATATCCCAACACTTAGAGTTCTAATAACCTACTATACTAAGGTACCAAACAAGTAAAAAGAAGAATAATGCATCCTAATATTTAATAGTAGCTACGAAATAATCATGCACACATTGCGCTAAAAGTATTGAGGGTATTGTACCAAAATAAAATTTGGCATGATGACTTACAATAAGAGTTCAGCGAATGCGGTTCCAATAGAATGCTACGAAGAAGCGGAACCGTATGCATAAAGCACTGCAACACTGAATTTAGAAAGCAAGTATTGCCTAAATTGTCCAGCCCTGCTCCCTGCCAATATTCACATATCATATCATCAATAATAATTATTAAAAATAAACATATATATTTTTGAAGTTACTAGATCTACTCAATTAAACAACTAAAAGAGCCCATAGGGTTACAGTTTACACAAATCATTAAAAAGACAATTCCAGCACCAATTGATACAGTTGTTCGATTAAAAGGAAAATGAATAGAATAGAACAGAGAATTACTGTAATAGCAGCAGGCATGTTATCTTGGGAGACCAGGTCTTCTTCTACAATTTCATCAGAGAGAAAGTTATCCAAATCATAAAATTCAGGCTGAGATTTTACACCCGAACAGAAAGCATTTGCTGCAGAATGATTATCCTCTTCGGTTTTATTCTCATTCTCAACTTCCATTGACAGAGCTGCTTCGTCGCTAATTTCGGGGGACCCCATTTGTTTGATGCTCAAGGATTTTGGAGGAGGAATCGGAGTGCTTCCTGTGATTCGATATCTGTTCAATTTAGGGTTTTGGGGGGAATTTTTTGGGGGAAATTTTTGGGAGTGGAGGGAAAACAATTAGTGGAAAAATTGGAGGGATTTTAAAGAAGAGGCGGGAAACAGAACTAGATATTTGGTGTTGGCGGGCCATATATATACATAAAATAGAATTATAATATAATTAGAATTTGAAACGTGCACATGGAAACAAACGATTCACTAGTTATCTTTGAATTTTGATTGAGTTGACATTCAAATCATTTTCACACTTTTCTAAAATATTCTATTATTACCATAAAAAAATATATATATTCTATTATTAAGTTTTACAATTTATTTGTAAAATTAAAATTTGTAATTTCTACAATTATGATTTCATCATTACAAGAAAAAGTTATATATACTCTATACAAGGTTTTAAAAAGTGGTTATCGAGTCTGGGGCAGTTAGGGACCGCCACACCATAAATCAGCGCGGCAGTGATTAATCGGAGATGAATCGAAATAATCGTTTTTTAAATTTTAATATAATATATTTCTAAATATTATTTGTAAATACTCAAAATATATATTAAAAAAATATTTAAACATGTTTTACCCCTACCTTATTTTCCTCTTAATTGAAAAAAAAATAGATATTTTTTCCGATTTTTGACCCGACCCGATGTATCGGCTTGACCCGCCTCAAAACGCCACAAACCGTCGTAAACCGCCTCACCGTCCAAAAACCGATTTTTCAAACCGCCTCATCAATATCGTAAAGGCTTACGATCGCCATCGATATGGCGGCCCATAGACACGGCCACGGGGCAGCGCGGGTCCGGGTCCGTCCGAGTTTGAGGGGACCCGAAACCGACCCGTTGGGAGGCGGGTCCGGGTCCAGGTCAGGGTCAGGTCCAAACCGATTTTCCAATTTTTATTTTTTATTTTTCCAAATGATTACAAAAAGGAAAGAAAGAAAACTTAAATTGAAACTTAAAAAAAGTTGAAATTAACTTTAAATTCAAAATAACAAAAAAAAAAAATAACCAAAAAAAAATTGAATTTATACGCTAAACAATTTAAAGAAAAAACACTAAATTAGGGGTTCGAGCCCAAGTGTCATAAGTGGTTTAATATAGTATTAACCACTCAGGTAAAGTAATTTATTATTATAATATTCCTAGTTATAAATATATAACTATAAATAACACTGTAATGATTTAAATAATTTTATAATTAATGTTTAATTATTAATTCTCATGTTCACTATTATCTATATAATATATAAAAGTTGAATTCCACACCTAATTGCTTGACATTTGGCAATTTTAATTGGTGACATGTCCTTAATTTTATCACATGTGGCAAATTGATTGGTGGAAATAAATTATCAAAAAATATGTCACTATTTTCCAAAATTAAAGGTAATTAAATATATTTAATTATTTTATTTATATATTTATATCCTACCATTTATAAAATGCTCTAAATATACCAATTTGGAAACTCTAAATATATTATTTTTTAATTTAGGGGTAATGGTAATTAATTTAATTTGAATTTAGTTATATTCAATTTAAATCATCCGTTATTATAATTTCATGATTGGTGGTGTTACGAAAATTTTGTATTTTAATTCATAAACTTGAATTTATGTTAAAAAATATTACATAATAAATTATTTGATATTATACATTTTACATGAACGTGAATAGAGAATATGTTTTCTTTTTTACTAATTTAATATTATATGTATAAAAGAAAGATACATGTTCGAATTTACTATATTGCGAAAATTGACATTGGTTTATTTTCTGCCATATGCATAGTAATATACTCCCAATTATTTATAATATTGAAAATTATAGTACATGAATTTCATGTTATTGTTTTAACTTTTATTTTTTATTTACTGAATACATTGACAATAAATTTTATGATTGATTTAACGTTTTAAATTATATACTAATTAAAATAAAAACTTTCTCATGATTATACTAATAAAATGAATAACATAAGTTTAATTTAATCAACTAATAATAAATAAATGAATTGATTTTATATATTTCAAAATATACAAATGTTGTTCTATATATTTGATATTAAATTCGTTTATTTACCTTATTTAATACCAAGGATTAAGAATATCAATTGGTTTGTTTAAAATGTAGAATGATCGTATATACTATATATTGTATTTCACTAATAAGTACTCACTATAACTCTGATAAA
The DNA here is from genome assembly GCF_056151865.1 of Erythranthe guttata. Taxonomy (NCBI): domain Eukaryota; kingdom Viridiplantae; phylum Streptophyta; class Magnoliopsida; order Lamiales; family Phrymaceae; genus Erythranthe; species Erythranthe guttata. The sequence continues at coordinate 12,081,475 of NC_142533.1, forward strand.
TATAATTAAGTACATATCTAGAGCAACTCCAACCCAAAAGTATCAAAATGAGTTTGCAATTATTTATGTGATATTTAATATTTTATTTTGATATTTATCTAAATTTATATGTGATTTACTACAATCCATTATACTGTGGGGAAATGTATAGACAACCTATCATGGAAAAAACTTATGTTCAGCTACAAATATTCTGACTAATTTTTAAAATTAAAATTTTAAGTCATATGAAAATAAAAATTAATATAGGGTATTATAGTGTAGTTGATTATTAAATATTTTAACACTGTATATCTCACTATATTTCGGTATTGGAATAGTTGAGTTCTTTTGTCTAACTTACAAATTATGTATCTAAATTAGTAAAATATTCTTAAGTTTTCTATTACATCTTAATGTTTGCTTATAACCTTATAATATTCCGATAACTTTCTCTCCTCTCTTTAATGTGAATTTTTTGCTTGGCTATTCCGATAAACCATTTAAATTCAATGTACAGCAAAATTTATTCAATAATTTTGTAGCTACAACCTCTTCTTGCTTCCCTTGTAATTGAATCTTATTGTATGATTATCCCATTTGCATTTTAAGTTTTCTGTTTCAATTATATGGTCACAACAAGTTGTGTATGTTCTACTGTTCTATTATTATATTAGTTCATTTCTCAGGACTAAAGAACGTATATCCTGTGCAATTCATGGGCTTTAAAGATGAGAAGAGACTGCTAAAAACTGAAAGCCTGTGAACTAAATATGTTTCTACGAATGTTGAAGAAAAGGCTTAATTCTTAGCTAGACGGCATCAGCTGTGGGGAGTTCTTGCATTTAATTTATTCTCCTTCTTTTTTACCTATTAGTTTGATTTAATGATTTTGCATCTGTTAATGATTATTGAACAAAGTTCCAGCAAGTTGTATCCACCTAAATATATACATATCGACAAACTATCAAGAAATCAAGATTAGCTTCTCATTATTGTGTTTCCTCTTTGAAGTAGGTAATAACAATAGCAACAAGGCAGAAGTTTCAGAGGCTTCAGCTGCTGGAGCTGCTGTTTCTTCTACGATTCGGCATAACCCGCTTGGTTAGTTCTTCGAGATTTATGAAAAATTAATTTAATTTCTTTCCATCATTAATATGCTTATTTTTTGCTTTATGTAACCTGTTTTGCATTGTATTTTCGTTTTAATTTGGAAGAATCTGAGAAAGAATACTAATTCTGAAATTAAAGAAATTTCCTTCTCCTTGACCGTTGTCTGCATTATGTTCTCTTCTATTTTTTATTCGTATGAATCAACCGGGCACCGTGCCTTGCGCGGTGCTCCATCACTAGTATATATATATATATATATATATATATATATATATATATATATATATATATATATATATATATATATATATATATATATATATATATATATATATATATATATATATATATATATATATATATTAGTTTATTACTATTATTTTTTGAGGGGAAATTCAGAAACAATTCCGAAAAATATCCAAAAAATTCCGAAAACATTCCGAGAAATTCCGAAAATTCAGAAAATGAAGATTTCCGAAAATTCAGATTTTCCGAAAATTCCGAAAAAATCGGAATCGGAATCAATTCTTGAATTCCGAAAACACCCCAGCCCTACCCCACCCCACACCCCCCCCCCCCCCCCTCCCCCCTCATTCCATAGTAGATGCCCTAAGAATGGGGCCACTAAAACAAATCCCAAATTTTTCTCACTTCAATACCTCCAAGTTTAAAACCATTTTTTATAGAAGTTTTTACAACTTTTTCTTAGTTTAAAACCATAAATAAAAAAAAATTGTTAGCAAAGTACAAAAACGCCCTTCATCAACCAAAATACAATTTATACAAACAATTTTTTTATTGATCCTCACTTCAATACCAAGGAAAAAAAGAAAAACAAATCCTCTCTTCTTCTCCCCAAGCTCAAATCCCTTAAACCCTATCTTCTTCATCTTCTTAAATCCTCCAAAACATCTCCAAATTCAAAAAATCAAAACCTCACAAAGCTTATAAAATGGAGTTATAAGACAATAATATGGTAGTATTTATGGAAAGAGAACCCATTAAGGTATGTATCCATTGTTGGTAAAAAAAAAGAATTTTTTTTTCGACATATACCTTTCGAAATTGGGAGAAATTTCGACAGGTATGTGTCGATTTTTTTTTTTTTTTTAAATATATTTTTCGACACGTTGGTGTCGAAAATTGACCAAAAAATCGACATGTATGTGTCGAAAATTGCCGGCGGGTTTCAAAAAAAAAAACTTCAAAATCGACTTCGAAGCTCAAAAAAGACATCGATACTTACCTTAATGTGTTCTCCTTCCATATATACTACCATATTATTGTCTTATAACTCCATTTTATAAGTTTTGTGAGCTTTTAATTTCTTTAGTTTTGAGATGTTTTAGAAGAGTTTGTTGTGAGAAAGAAGAAGGAAGAGGTTGAGGGATTTGTGAAGAAGAAGATGAGTTTGAGGGATTTTGTGTGTTTGTATTGAAGAAAGAAAAATGAGATTTTTAATATTTGTATAGTATTTATTTTCATTAAGGGTATTTATGTCATTAATTATTTATTATTCAATTTTTTATTTTTTTTGTATTGAAGTGAGAAAATTTTGGGATTTGTTATAGTCATTCTCCCTAAGAATATGGCAAAAAATATAGAACCACTAATTACTCATAAGTATCAGCCTCATTTAAAATTTGTTATCGAAACCATTAGGGTTTGGTAATAATTTTAATAAAAGATATACAAACCGTCACGATTTTAGTATTGTTATAGTTTACCTTTTAGGTTATGGATACCGACCATTTAATATTAATATATATATATATATATATATATATATACTAGGGGGAGGCACCACGCCACGCGTGGTACATAATGCCCAATACAAGTAAAATACAAGATGGTTTTCGACTTTTAGCTCACAAGATATAAGAAATTAAACATTGTAATACTAACTGTGGACCTGTTTCTTTTTCTGTTTTTGATCATCAACAACTCTCCAAGAAGCTCCCAACAGTTTATTCAACACAAAAAACACATCAATCTTGTTGTCTACAAGACTACAATACTATAGAACAAGGATACAAAACTATGAAACAGTAAGAATAACCAAAGTGCAACTTCAAATAAAAAATATCAAGTACAAAATCTGAATGCATTTCCTAGAATAAGTTCACTATATACTTAACCTGACTTGATTTAATGCATTTCCTAGAATAAGGATTTTCTGCATAATTTGATGTAATTACAAGGACTCCTCAACCTATCACAAAAGCAAAAACACTTAATTTGGGTTCCATTTGTGGGAGTTACATTAGTTTTACGTAGCACTGGAATATCTAGAACCACATCTGTCAGTTACCCCGATCAATCAACAAAATCTCAAGAAACCTCTCTAGCATTTCCTCATCCTGATTGTAGAGCATCCATTAATGGAGATTCATGTTGAAAACTGTAAAGGTGGCCTCAAAGTGCTTCGAATTAACACCACCACAAGAGAATATTGTTTCAATTTCCTTTAGAAAAAAGATTCTAAAAATTACAATTTTATTATGTTTAATCAATCTTAAACTTGCTGGAGAAACACGAAACTTGTTGTCACTCAAACACAAGTTTTATGCTAGTTAATGCCAATTAAAGTATTAAACACAAACATATCACCATACTCTCATCGATGCCAACAATGTTGAAAACATTCAGATTTTCCACTGAAAAGAGATAAACTGAATACCGTGTATAAATTTAGATCAAAAGAGCCAAATACTTTGTCCCCACGTAAGCTGATGAATTCTAAGACACGCTTAATTCCATCATTAATATGTGAATATATCAAAGAAGGAAAAAAAAAAGATAAAAAATATGCAGCATAATGTCCTAAACAACCAAAAAACAACGATAATGTCTATGATAGTATTACAGCATAATGTTTACTTTAGTTTGACAAGCAAGCAAGCCAAAGTAAAATTTGTGGAATTTTTTTCCTCAATTAGGGAGTGGTTAATAAAGCAAATACATGCACATAAAAAGTTTAAATTTAATTTATTATTCCACCGATTTTAAATATGATCTTAAATACCTGTTTAAATCTTCAATGTTGTCAAGTTTTTCATTCTGATGCAAGACCCAGAATCAGGCAGACGAACTACACCAAGTTTTGTTTGTTATTCTTCAATAATAAAGTAATGTAAATATTTTGTAGCCTAAATTCTTCAATAATTTGAAGATGACAATGAATTTGTTCTAAAAACAACACAACAACAAATTAGGATCAGAAGCTAGAGGACATTTTTTAAATGAAGCAAGCCAATTTCCCATACCTGCAAATAGAATTATATTTTGTTTTTGAATATTTCTCATAACTAAGAAAGAAATTACAAACAGAGAAAAAGAGAGAGAACATAGATACAAAAATGAAAGCAAATCACAAAACTAATACACAAGTACATGGAAATAACTCAGAAATGTTAAAATATTAGATTTATTGTTTAGTTAATTAAATGATTAATATTAGTTTAGTAAAATAATTAGTAAAATAGTATCCCGTGATTATAGGATACTTAGTTAGTTGTTAGTAGTGGGTTAGTGTTCCCCTAAATTAAGATAAGTTTGTTTAGTTGTTTTCTATTTAAGTTGTAATACTCTGATTTTAGGTTGAAGCAAACAGGGACTTCTTCACCGTGCAATTTTTAGGGTTTATTTTAGAAGATCCACTGTCGTGCAAACAGTATACAATCGTACCTGCGATCGAGAAAAATATATTTGTTAATGAAAGAAAACTCCGAACATCTCAATCGCAGTTTTCATGACTATTAGAACTGAAGCAACTTTATTGAGAGATAGGGTTTCGGAAGATTGAACGGATGTTTGATAGATTTGACATTGGCGTGATAGATGGAAGCAGAAAACCAAGCGCGTGAAAAACAGCGAGTGCTATTCACGCAATGGTGAGAAATAAAGATAAAAGGGCCCACCTCTTTGGTCGGACCAAAAATTATAAGCATAAAAGAAATTCAGAATTTAAAGTCCTTCACGTTCATTTTTCGAAATTTAAGGCGTAAACGGCGTCGTATTGTGCTACTTTTGGTCCCAAAAAATAGAGAAATTTATTACTCTGCACTATTCATTAGAGGCCTACATCTTTATATGTTTGTAATATATATATATATATATATATATATATATATATATATATATATATATATATATATATATATAATTTAACATAATATGAATAAAAAAATAATTTTGTAAAATTTTAAACGAAATACTAAATGACTAGGAAGAATATAATTTTATATTTAATGAAATGTTCAAGTACATATGATTTTGTAGTATTCCAATTAATTATGTGTCATTTTCATACTTCATAATATTTTTTCAAAATCTTATACTGGCTACTGTTATTTTAATCATCCTTTTTGTTTCATCCGAACATTAGTTTTTGTGAAGCTTTACTTCTTTTTGTATAATTATTTTTAAGTTTCTTTAAAGTATTTAAAAGTTAGAAGGTCCCACATTTTTTTATTAATTTTTTTTGGTTTTGAGAAGAAAGACACATAAGGGTATTTGGAATGGACCCCTTCTCTGTTTATAGATCAAAAATTAGGCAATGAGTACATAAGAAGATTCAGACAATATGCCAAAAAATATAAGCTTATCAAAATTAGAATAACATGGAAATAATGGACAACCCAAATTAATGATAAGACAAGAGGAATGTGAGTGATCGCAAAAAGTATGGGAAAATCGAGAGAGTCCATTCACTTCCTCACCACCTCCTCACCACAACAGTCTAGGTCAGTTACAATTCCACCAAAAATGGGCAGAAAAAATGTGGCACCATGCGACAAACAGACAACTCCAAATAGATACAAACAAACTATGACCACTCCATCCTTGTCTAAAAATAGACAATGCCGAAAATGTAAAAGCGTGTGATGATGCTAAAGTTAGATCACCTTAGATAGTTGAAGTAGGATGAGCTGGAAGAGCAGAATGGATCACTGACTCACGAACTTGATGACCTTGAGATACCTGCGATCATAGAACACGTGAACTAGGCCAGGGGTTGATCCGGCGAAAACCCCTCCGACGCTCAAGTCAGACGTGCGGATAGTATAAATGGTCCAAATAATATAGTTGATAGTATTGCTCAGATAATAGGACGTACCTTGAGGAATGAGTTCAATTAGATGAGATTGTTGGGCCCAAGCCTTATTTGAAGGTGATTGGGCCTCGGGATAGTGGTCTTCAATATTGGGCTCGTGGCCCCGTAGATAAATAAATTGTAAGCCCATTGGGTTGGCCCAATTAGGCATATCAGCGTGAAATCTTGGCACCTATGTAGAACACCGACGGCGAAAGGATGGATATACAATTAGAATAACAAATGGATGCACACAAGTATTCGGATATTGGTGGTAATAATTCTGGTAATTCGAGTAGCTTTTTAAATGAATTTGGTATGGTTATAGTTTGAAATATATTAAATAGTAATGGTTCTGGTATTACACTTTTTCACCATCCCTAAGAAGTGTGAATAAAAATCGATAGGAATAAAAATCGATATCGTCTTTTTTTTTTTTATTTTTATTTTTTATTTTTGCCATAGAAAAGATTTTTATCCCATTACTTCGTTGAAAGTACACCTATGCCTCATTGAACCCCTTATGGGCCGGAAGAGTACCCCCTACTATGTTGGAAAACTATGAAAATAGCGAAAGCAAAATAAAAACGCTTCCTATAAGGAGACCGTTGCGCTGAAAGATATTGATAACCCAAATCCGACAGCAAATTTTACCCAAATTCTTATCGAAGCTCCCATAACCTCAACTGGTTGCAATGAAGCATTACTGAAACTGATCTCGAAAGCGCCTGAGAATGGAAAAATTCTTGATAACATTTGTGACTAATAAGCCCAATCCGCGAGGTGATCTGCCACTACATTCTTTTGCCAAAAAATATGATCAATTTTATACCCCGGCTTAAAAAGATCTAAACATTGCCGAAACGGATATGTGACGTCCCCATTCAACGATGATATCCCTTGCATGTCGTTAAACACAAGCATATCGTGATCATTTGTAAGGCATGACATACATGCAGTCCGTCAGAAAGCGCAAGTAGTTCATCTTTGTTTTTCGAACCCCAGCCATACTAGGAGAACGGTGCCGTGAGCTTCCCCTAACTATCTAGAATAATACCTCCTCCCGCGCACAACACATCCTTAGCGGACCCATCGACGTTAAGTTTGTACCAGCCTGTAGGAGGGATATCCACCTGAACCACCTACGAGTCGGCATATTAATTTGAGCAATTGAAGGCTCAACCTTTGCAAGATATTATATTGAATTATAGGCTTGTTTTTCTTCTTCGGTTTCAACATGAGAACCTCCAAGCCCCAGCTGATGCATTATCCGCTGAATAATCATCGAAGAGTCCACCAACGATGCCTTCCTTTAACATTGAGAAGGTCCCAATAAACCATAGCAAAGAACTCTTCAGAGTTTGAGAGGGTGCAAACAACCTCATCCTCTTTGTCCTGATGAATAGTGCAGTCGTTGGACGATAGATTGCATGTATACATCAAATTGATCAAATCCTTCTCGAACTGCGCGATCATGATTTAAAGATGACAAGCGAGATGCTCCCCAAGCCAGTTATCATTCCAAAATTTAATCTTCCCATTCCCGATAATCAATCGAGAGATATTCCCAATCAAAGCCCCATGAAAACTAATAGACTTCCATATAGCCGACGTGAAGTGTCTATGAATCATCTCGTCATCTCTAAAATATTTATGCTTCGCAAATTTCACCCAAAGAGTTCCACCCTTATGAACTAACCACATAAGTTCCCGTATATGCAACTTTGGCGTTGGGCCAAACTCTCAATGCCCAATTCGTCTTCTTCCACCGAATATGTACATTGTTGCCCCACTTGGCCCGATGAAACTGTGTAGCTCCACGAGAATTCCATACGAAAAGGGCCATGATTTGTTCAATCCGATGTAAAACCGATTTTGGAACATACGAACATGAGAGCATGTATATTGGAACACTTGCCAAAACCGATTTAGTCAAAGTAATTTTCCCTCCAAAAGAAAGCAATTTCGATTTCCAACCATCTTCTAATTAATAAAAATCGATATCTAGCAGCTAACAAGCTATACAAAATATTAGCGAACTTCCAAACTTGTTTGGAATTGTGGTATACCAATCCGACCAAGAAATAGCTGCTTTTGAACATGACGAGGAACCTCAGTAAGCAAAAGATATTCCTTTCAAACGCTGCGATTGAAGGCTTCTTTTGCTACTGCATCTGCGATCAGATTATGCTCCTTCTAGTAAATGTGTAAATTTTCTAACGGATGAATGATTCTGCTAAATTTTACAACTCAAAATACAAACAAATGTTAAACATTACTTATTTTTTAAATCATTTAAACTCCTAAAAAAAAGCACCTTTGGAAAAATGAAACTGGTTTTGAATGTCTTTCCAAACAAAAAAGTTGTTAAGAATATATTTTTCTTGATTGATGAATTTTAATTTTTCCAGTTAGATGAAATATAGGTTCTGATTGGTTCATGAATTTCAAAACAAGGAAAATGAAAATGTAAAGGAAAAGGAAATCAAGGACTTTTGAAATCTACTTGTTTTTGGTTCATAAGTAAAATGGTGATTAAAATGGCTTTGTGGAAAATTATTTTTCTTACTTTTATTTGGTTTCTAGAAAAAAAAAGGTGAAAATAAGAATGAAATATTAAATGGAGTAATTTTATTTTCTATCAAAATAAAAAAAAAACTGTTCTGTCAGAAAAAAAGAAAAAAAAAACATGTGAATATGAATCTAATTTAATAATTTATAGTTATGATGTGTGTGAGAGAGAAGAGGAAGAGGAGAGAGGAAAAAAAGAGGGAGAGACGAGAGAGAAGAGGATAGAGAGGAGAGAGTGGACTGAGAGAGAGAGAGAGAGAGAGAAAGAAGAAGAAAAAAGGGGGAGAGAAAGAAGAGAATTACATGGTATTTTTCTCACTTTATTTTTTTAGGAAAATGCATTTTCCTAGTTTTAGTGTAATTTTTTTCCCACTTTTCCTCTTAATTACATTACCTAATACTTTATCTTGCAACCAAACATGAAAATCAATTTATCTAATAATTTCACCTTTTTACTCATTATTTTCCTTGAACCAATCAGAGCCATAGTCACCATGAACCGTGTACTTTGATCGAACAAGGTAAATGTACCAACAAACAAAACCAAATTTAAAAGATTATGGCTATCGACTATTGTTTTTCCTCGAGTAAACGCAGTAAGCTGATTAGAAGTTTTAGAAGCCAAAAGCTTGTTTCTTACTATAAACATAACCATTAGCATCATCAAAACCAACTAGGAAATAAAACAAGGGACAAAAATATCTTAAAACTCTGGAGTTCCAAATATTATAACTCAGTTTAAGAAAGAAGGCTCTTCTCTACATAATACACTACATAAAATATATGGGCAGGTAATAATTTGCAACAAACCTTTGTTTTAATGTAAGAAAAAAAAATACAATTATATTGTCTCTATCATATATCATCAGAGAATTCTGTCCTGAAGATCTGTTAATAAAGAGGATGCCATGGAGCTTAACTTCTTCCCAGTTTCTCCTGCCATGCTCTTCAGAGAGGAGATATCTTGCTGTGCCTGATAATAATAACCAAATAAAACATATTTTTATATTTCCTAAATAATTTTAAATTAATATCTTGGAAAACTAAGAGAACGATGTTGCTCAGTGTTACCTGGAAAGACAGCTTATTAATGAGTTCACTTGCTGAAAGGTCAATAGCAGAACTCGAATCGTTACCAAAGAAATCGGCACTCGAAATTGACGATGACCCCTACAACACAAACAAAACAGAAAAAAGAAAAGGAAGGGACACATAAGCACAAATTAACGCACGAGTTTACGACTTTGAGGTGTGTATCAATATATATATACAATGAAATGCCTCCTCCACAAAAGAAACCAAGGCATATATGACATACCGAGAACTTCTGCAATGAAACTGATGCCTCCAAGTCACTAGATTTGTTCTGAACACCAAAAAACTGAGCTGATGATATAGATTTTGCATTAGAAAACTTCTTTCTCGCTTCATCGTTTTCTTCAACCTGATGATGATAGTAATACATACAAAATGAATTATACTTGATAACTTCAGGTATAAACAACCTCGAATCATCAGTAAAAGATCACAGCAAGAAAAGAAGTAAAGAAAAAACGAACAGAAGAACAAAATATGAAAATTAAAATGAAAAGGGAAATCATTTCCAGTTAACAACCAGAGTCAATGATTGCTTAAGCTATCATGAGGAAAGAAAGTAGATTGGACAATGAAGTATTTCAATCAAAATTACCATGTTATCGTCCCAAGAACTAGATTGAGAATTTGCCCAAAGTGAATATAACAGACATTAAAAAACTTTTCTCCAGCACACAGAGAACATTAATAAGTTTTCTACCTACAACGGTAAGTTTGTAAACAAGCAATTTCTCTTACTTGCACTTTTGATGAGTTGGAGCTGCTTTTCTTTGGGAAGCCACTTTCCATGCCATATTCAGCAAAAAAGTTGGAAGACTTAGGAGGTGAAACATGGCTAAGACGAGCACCTTCAGCACTCATCTCAGTAGGTTGTCCATTGTCTGTATACTCAAATCGGGATTTATATGATGAACTCACTACTGGGGTGCTACTGCTTGAAGAGTTAGCAGAAGAAACCTGTACAGGTGGTTCTTCAGGCTTCTGGTCATAAAGGCTTTCACTTGGCTACAACACAGAAAACATTTCAATATTCATTAGATTGAAAAATTCACGTCAATAACGGATAAGTATGAACACATAATATTAGTTCCAGATATACTACATAAGATATTCACTGTAAGGAAGATGAGAATTACCTTGGTAGTAAGCTTTCTAGCACCTAGCCCACCTGTCTTGCCAGTTTTTTTGGCACCTAGAGACTTCTTCATAGTCATCGTCGCAGTTGTGTGAGAGGCTCTTGGTGAAGCAGAAACCTCAGGGGTTACAGTTTTCACAAAACTTCCATTTGGAGCATCATTCGAGGAAGCTACTTTTGGTTCTTCAATGATGTTAAAATCAGAAAATTCATTACAAGGTTTTGATGACAGGGCAGCAACAGGTGATGAAGGCAGGCCTACGTCTTCTGGATTGCTTTTAGCAACTTCTTTGGAGAGTAATTGCCTGTATAACTCAGCAGCTCTTGAGGTGTATTTGGCCTCAATCTTGCCTCCATCAGTCCATCCATGTTGTTTAAAGAAAACTTGAGCACGGTTATTTCCACCAAAGGTCATCATTTTCAATTGATCAGGAGTCCATGAATCCATATTCGTAGACCTACAAGTTATGAATACTCTTAGTCGATAAAAGAACGTGATCAGGTGCCTTGACCATATAGTCAAGTCATGGACCAAAATCAGTAAATGGTTTTTCCCTCATTTTCTCCAACCCAATGTGTCCTGCTCAGGTACAGGGTATACTGTAATTCACAGCACACAATCCCATACTGCTGAGATCACATAATGTTTCTTACTTCTTTGCCATATTATCCATTGTTTCAGCACTTCTCTATTTCTTTATCTACACATATTTATAGCTATACATTATAACCACCGACTATGTGTCTTGTGTTCATGTTTTTGAGTCTTTGATTTCATTATATGCATGATTTATTTGTTCATTCCTACTATGATGCATACATTATTAAGGCCATAAGGAAATTGTCAATGCCTTTCAAATAAAGAAAGCTAGTCTGAAGATAATTGACAATCCACACAAGCTTGAGATAGTCTTCATTATTCACTAGCCATATATGAACCTACACCCGGATTGCAGGTATTGCCTTTTTTCTTTTAATAGGGCATCAGTGTTCTTGTATTGCTTTTTGCTTAACAAAAGTTTTAGTGTCTTATACTGCCCCCTTATTGTTATGTAAATCTGATTTATACTTATCCTATGCTATATTGGTAGCAAATATATCGGTATATGTCGGTCATTTCAGACTGCACATACGTGCCATCTAAAATCTGCAAGCAGAGGCAAAAACCTTTCTGGAGTTAACTCAACCAAATAAATCTTCAAGAATGTTAACTCCGAGATCCAAATGTAACAGATTTTTAGCCAGTCTAACCTCAAACAGAAGTACAACTTCTCTTTCAAATGTGACTAGCTTCTAGCCAAAATGTTAATTACTTAATGTCAGTTAGGCTTATTTTTTAGATTATCCATATTCCAACATTTTCTAGTTTTGAAAGAATGAGTAAAAGAACAGTAAAAAAAAGAAGAGAATTTATAAGTGACTGAAAGAATGAGTAAAAGAACAGTAAAAAAAAGAGAGAGAATTTACAAGTGATTGACGCCTATTAACCACTAGCCCTGATAAACAAAGATTTAGTTCTACAGAGTTAATTTCTAAATTGATGAATATAAAAACTCTCAAATATACCATCCGTTTGTTACATTAAGAGGAGTGAAATTCTCATTTTCTTGTGATGTTGCAGTAAATAAAAAGTAAAGAGATGTGCATAAAAGTGGCAAATGAAGGAGGAAATTTTTCTACACCCGACACGTATATGCAATTATTATCGTAATGCACTGTCGAAGCAGTACATTGTCGTTTCGATAGGGTATACCAAAGAATGCTCTAAAAAGGAGAGCTCTTGATAAGTTGATTTACAAAGTTTTCAAAGATCAGCAGGACGATGAATGCATAACATTCTTGCATCATACCCCATCTCAAAGAATATCAAAAAATAATTTAATAATAAAATACAATGAACATAAAAAATGTTCATTGATCGGGGTAGGGCTTTGCTTAGAAAAATCACATCCCAGACATGGCGTACAAATTCATGATCAAAAGTTTTTGGTCACTGGTACATCTTTCTAAATGGTATTCACAAAGTTCATCAACGTAATAGATCTAGATATCATTCGAGCATATTAAATTGAAGTTCACATTGCAACTACCAAAGTTTTCAAACAAGAAAAGAGCAGAACCTACAGAAATACAAAGGAAATTTGGTGTATAAAGAATAATCCTCAAATTTATAGGTGAATGTTTTCACAAATACTCGGACAGGAAGGCATTACTAACTAACACGCAGAGCAATTTTCATACACACAAGTAGGATAAAATATTGAGGTAAAACGTCAACTCACTGCAATCAGAAATACAAAGAACTGCCCATATTGACAATATTGACATATACTCCAGTCTGCACTATACTATCAATACAACATTTCATATCTCCACATAAACCAAATCAAACTGGACAAACAAGTTTTTTTTTCTAGATATAGAAGCCAGACGCAAAATTTCACAATACATTACCTAATCAGCAAACCACACCGAAAGAATAAGAAAACCACAACCAATCAGCAAATCCTCAGGATGCTCTAACCGGAAAACCAAAACCAATAAATACTAAATCGGAGAAAGGGAAATACCTGACGAAGCTGACATGGACGCCGAGGCTTCGATGAACCCCCGAACAATCAATACAAAGGAAGATCCCATAGGTAATCGATGCCCAATTTGGATTCTTAGCATTGCAATCGAAACACATCTGAAATCCCAAACATCAATTACAAATTCAGGGTTCGCCCAAACAAAAAATTACAAAAACAGAAAGAATAATTGTTCAGATCTGAATCAGATCTCAGCATTGCTCATCAAAATCCAAAATTTTACCCCCACAAAAAAGACCCCTTTTTCAGAAAAAAATAAAAAAAACGAAAATGACCTTATTCTCCGGCTTTTGTTTGAGCTTGCGGAAAATGGCGTTTCTTTCGGTGTGGTTGTCGGAAGTCATGGTTCTGTATTTCTTCCGGTGCGATGTGTGTGTAATTCTGTATACGTTGATTGTTGTGTTTTTTAGAGAGAGAAAGGCGTTTGTTTCTCTATTTCTCTCTCAAGAACAAAATACAAAATGCAAAATGCAATTGAAGAAGAGTAGTGAGAAATACAATCTGTGAGAAATATGTAAAAATAAAATTTGGAGGAAAGTTGCGAAAATGGGCCTCTAATTTTAAGGGCAATAAAGTCATTTCAGATGACGTAAAGTTGTTGTTGGTTATTATTAAGAGCAAGCGGCGGGTGGAGGTGGTACAAACCATCGGTGTATATGTCCCAGCTGTTTTAAGGGTATGTTTGGAAGTAAGGAGATGTGCATTTTGTTATATAAAAGATAATTGGTAAATATTATGTGATAATTATATTTTTGGCCCCTATGTTTTAGAAAAAAAATCAATTTTAGAACTTATACTTTTTTTGCAATAAAATCATTTTTGGTTCACCGTTTAATTTTGGTGTTAGAGCAACTCCAATGGTAAAGTATCAAAATCGATCATCAAATATTAATTTGATACTCGTTTTATTATTTTGATACTCATTTACTCCAACCGCAAGCATTAGATGAATCATCTAATTTTAAATATAAGAATAAATATATTTAATATTGACACGTGTCAATTTTTAATTGGTTTGTTGGGTAGTTAATGTTTTGATACCTCTTTTTCCAGAGGCATTTTTGCATCTCGGGAAGTTGAATATCAAAATAACTACCAATTTAATTCCCCCATTGGAGATGAAAATTTATGTTTTGGAGCATCAAAATAGAAGTTATTCCATTTAATTCCCCATTTAATTCCTCCATTGGAGTTGCTCTTAGAGCAACTCTAGTGGAGGCACTAAATGAAGTATCAAACTAAAAAACTACCACTTTGATGCTTTAAACATAAAAAATCCTTCTCCAATGGAGGCATTAAAGGGAGAATTATTTTGATCCTCAACTACCCCAAGGTGCAAAAATACTCCCTCGAAAATGAGGTATACAAAATATAACCACCCAATTAACCTATCACTATTTGACACGTGGCATTTAAAAATATAATTATTCATATACTTAAAATTTGATAGTCTATTTGATATTTGTGGTTGGAGTGAATTTTTTTTCAAGAAGTATCAAAGTATTATATCAAGTATCAAATGAATATTTAATGCTCCATTTTGATATCTCCCATTGGAGTTGCTCTTACTTCGGATGGACAAAAGTCACCTGTTTTGTTTTGCACGTGGGGATGCTAAAATAACCCCTTAGAAGTTAGATTAGACCCCCTTATAATCGCTATTTTTTTTATTTAATCCTTATTTCATTCTATGCCTACAATTTTGTCCAAAAAATATAAAATTACAATGTAATAAAAATTGTGCACAATCAAAAAAAGTTGTCGTACACATTCAATTGATATACTATAACAAAAAAAAACGGCGGTTATATACAAGCCCATTTTTTTATTAATTCAAGACCTTCAACATAAAAATACTAATTTACCCTTAATGAAATTTAAAATCAAATAAAAAACACAAAATATTAAAAAATAAAAAGAAATCATTTCCTTTGTGCAAGACCAAATAAAATACATAAATTTAGAAACTCCTCTTCCTTATTTCACGACTTAAACTCACCTTCTTCTTCTCCTTCTTCTTCACAAACCCACAAAGAAATCCTACACACCAAAATTATCAAATACATACCAAATATTCACGATGGAACCAGAAAATAATGATATGGTGGTTTACGAGGGTGGAGAACACAATGAAGTATGTTTTAACCCTTTATTTTTTCTTTTGGGTCGTTTTTTTTTGTTGGGAAAAAAATTCGACGATAGCAAAAATTGGTCTGCAAATACCGATTTTTGTTACTAAAGTCGGTAACCACATTCCGATTATTTTAATAAAAATCGGTACTTATACACCGATTTTTGTAATAAAAATCGGCATGACAACACCGATTTGTTTTTGTATTATCGGTATTGTCATGCCGACTTGTACTACAAAAATCGGTTTTTAAATACCGATTTTATTATCTGTGTTTTTTTAAGACCGTTTTCTCATACTTTCGTGCATCAACCTAGGGGATTGATGGAGGATTATTCAAATGAATTATCTAACGAATAAATATTTGAGATACGGAAAGCTCTACTCGATTGGGTTAAAGACGTGGTAGACGCCACCGAATGGTGATAAATATTTTCGTTCCAAATATTTAAAAAATATCAAATAACCAAATATATAATGTATTATTTAAAAAAAATCAAAAAATATCGGTATTCGAAAACCGATTTTGTACTCAATAATCGACATTAGAACGCCGATTTTGACTTGTAAAGTCGACGTTGTGTCGCCGATTTGGTTAACAAAAATCGGTATTATGACGCCGATTTTCGTGTACAAAATCGGTCTGGATAAACCGATTTCGGAAACCAACGAAAAAAATAAAAAAACCAATTTCAATCTCAATTTTTTTTCCAAAATCGGCCAAATCATTGCAACCCAACAATAAATAAGCATAAATTAATGTTCATTTATACATATTTATCAAGAATCGATGTTCGATTAATATTTTCGAATTTACAAATAAAAATTTAGTAAAAAGGACATTGATGCTCGATTAATGTTTTCGAATTTACAAACAAAAGTTTAGTAAAATGGACTTACTTGTTGGTGGTGGTAATGGTGTAGTGGGTGGGTCGCTGGTCATCGCCGGTGCGGTGAAAGTCTGGTTGGCAGTCGTGATATTTCTTTTTTTTGTTTTTTTTTTTTTTTTTTGATTTTTGGTCTTGAACAAATTAAAAATAAGATTTATTTGTATTTGAGTATTATTTGTGGATAAGGGTATATTTGTCATCTTTGGTCTTGATGTAATAAAATTAGATTAATTTGCGGGCTTGAACTAATAAACTCCTTTATGTGGTTTTGAACTAATAAAAAAATGAGCTTGCATATAACGGCCGCCAACAAAAAATTCAAGCAAACACCACGAAACACAAAACCATGTTATCATAAAACAAAATCCATTAAAATATCTTTTGGCCGCCCCAGGTTTCACATAGCCCTCGTCGTTTTCTTCAAGCTTCTATTGCAAAAATTATAAATTACATGGTGGAAGATTAGAGATTTTGTGAGCAAAATGTGTGGTGCTCGAGTTCTTGTTATATAACGGTGGAAGATGATTGCTCTGTTAGTAATCAAAAGACTCAAGCTCAAGATTTTATCAAGACTAGAGTCTTGGATAGTTTTTAATACTAAAACGTTAATAAATAGATTAGATTTAATTCCACTTTAAACCAGTCTTATCTATACATGCTAATAAAATTACAATCGGCTTAAATCAAATCTTAATTGAGTTTTCAATGGCTCTTGGGACTCATATCCCAACAAATGCACCCTATATGTCCTCAATAAATCCAAGGAATCCGTCGACCAATGTGGATGGACGTAGACACGTAGTGGCGAAACTAAGGTGGACTCGCAAATAATTGGGAAACTCACCATTCCTCCAAAGGTCAAAATATTTCTATGGCGATTTTGCTCCAACATTTAACTGACTAATGTTGTACTATTCCGAAGCAAAATTGATAATTCTACGATGTGCATATGATGTAGAATTGGTGTTACATGTGTTATTGGTTTGTGGCGGCATGAAAGTAATGTGGCAAAATTTGTTGGGAAAATTGGTTAAAAATTGAGTCATTAACAATTTTTTATCAATGTTATTGTATAGTCTAATTGATTATATAAATCAATTTTGGATTAGAATAATATAAAACCAATTTTGTGGTGAATGAAAAATTACTAGTCCAAAATATAAGGAAAGTTGGATTTTGAGCTATCCCATATTGGAAAAGTAGAGAAGTACTGAGCTGTATATCTATCTAAATGTTAGGACAAAGGGCCATGCCCTTTGGGCATTCAACTTTGTTTGGGAGAAAGACCTATATGTTATGTGTTTCGAATCGTGCCCACACGCGCGCCGCCGTCTATTTGACCGGCCTGTCACGGCCCGCTAGTTTTGGCCCAATTGTATAGTGGTAAGTAGGGATTCTTTGGTAGGTAGAGGTGTGGTGGTAGGTAGAGACATTTAAGGGATTCTTTGGAGTGTTCCACTCCCAACCGTTAGATCATATCGATCTCCACCCTCCATTGAGGAGGTGGTCTTGTATAAATAGAGGTAGGGTCCTCATTTGTAATCATCCAACAAATCCAACAATAAATCCAACAAGTACTCAAGTAATAAAGTACCTTTCCTACCAACTCTCGTATCTTCTTAATTTCCTTCTTCGTTTCCATCACTTAAGTATTCGCAACACATTCGGGAGAGGCTGACTTAGCTATCGCGAGGGGCGAGAAGGAGCTAAGGCCGCACGGTTCTTTGTTAAGGGAACAAGTCCGTGACAAGTGGTATCAGAGCCCGGCTAAGGGCTTTGTGTTGATCGAATTCTCGACGATGGCGAACGTTAAAGATATTTCGTACGTAACCGAGGGACGTGGCAGGGAGGCCCACGTAAACAACAAGAAGAAGAGGGACCACAACAAGGCTCGTGGGGAGAGTACCGTTAATGAGGCCGTGCTAACGGATCATGGCGAAAGACTCGAGAGGCTCGAGAATAACATCGCCATAGCAGAGCTTAGCGAACGATTCGAGAAGCTCGAGCACGATACGGGAGTGTTGGAGAATCACGTCGCCGAGCAACTCGATTTGTCTAGAGACAATGAAGCGTTGCGGGAGGAACGGTTGGATCGATTGGAGGCCATCATCCAATCCCTCCAAGAGAGCATCGAGGGGATGCGCGACGACTTGGCCTTGTGCAAAAAGGACGCCGCTAACGGTAGCGTTGGCGCTACTTCGAGTCCAAGGGTGGACTGCCCGAAGCCAACGGGATTCAACGGCGTAAGGGACGCCAAGGAAGTTGAGAACTTCCTATGGAGGATGGAGCAATACTTCGAGGGTATCGGTCTAGTCGACGAGACGACTAAGGTAAGAACTTCTTCCCTTTATCTTTCCGATACGGCTATGTTGTGGTGGCGTAGAAAGCACGCCGATATCGAGAAAGGCATTTGCCGAATCGATACTTGGGAAGAGTTCAAGAGGGAACTCAAGCGACACTTCTACCCGGAGAACGTCGTCTATGAGGCTCGAAGGAAGTTGAGGGAACTCAAGCAACGAGGTTCAATCCGCGAGTACGTGAAGGAGTTCACCACCCTCACCCTTCAAATTCCCAACCTTTCCGAGGAGGATCTCCTTTTCCACTTCACCGATGGGTTACAAGGCTGGGCCAAGCAAGAACTCCACCGACGAGACATCAAATCCGTCGATGAAGCGATTGCCGCCGCCGAGTCTTTAACAGAGTATCAATCGAGAGAGCCGTTGCGAAAAGAGAAGTGGAACCCGACTAAAGGCGGAGGAGAGAGATGGGACAATCATGGTCGGGACCATCGAGACAACCGAGACCCAAGGCGAGCGAAGCTCCTCGACGTGGCTCAATTCTCTTACAATTTGCAGCAGAGTGAAGCCACGGGGAGGAGTCCATTTGAGCTTGCAACGGGACAACAGCCACTTGCGCCACACACTTTGGCTACGGCAACCGACGAACGGAGTCCCGGAGCATTGAAAATGGCTAAGTCATGGGAGGAACAAGCCGATTTAGCCCGAGCGTGCCTTGAGAAGGCTAGGCGACGAATGAAGAAATGGGCGGACGACAAACGACGACCACGGGAGTTCGACGTTGGGGCCCAAGTGATGGTGAAACTTTTACCACAACAATTCAAGGCATTGCGGAGCATGCACAAGGGACTTGTGCGAAGATACGAAGGACCATTCCCGGTGATCGCCAAGGTCGGTAAAGTTTCGTATCGCCTAGAACTTCCAAGTTCTTTGAAAATCCACCCGGTCTTCCATGTGAGTATGTTGAAGCCTTATCACGAAGACAAGGAAGACCCGAGGCGAGGAGAGTCGCACCGAGCACCACCCATCATGACTAAGTCATACGATAAGGAGATCGAGGAAGTGCTCGGCCGACAATTGAAGTGACGTAGGGGAGTTCCACCGAGTATTCAATACCTCAACAAATGGAAGGGATTACCCGAGTCCGAGGCAACATGGGAGACGAAGGAAGACTTGTGGCAATTTCAAGATCGTCTCCACTTGTTCGAGGCAACGAGGACGTCGCCGGATTAGGCGGGGGAGGATGTCACGGCCCGCTAGTTTTGACCCAACCCCTTACCGATTTCCCTTGGGTTGGGGAGGTTAGAAAGAGTCCAAGATGTAGCCCAAATAGGGTTAGGCCCAAGTTGACCCAATTGTATAGTGGTAAGTAGGGATTCTTCGGTAGGTAGAGGTAGGTGGTGGTAGGTAGAGACATTTAAGGGATTCTTTGGAGTGTTCCACTCCCAACCGTTAGATCATATCGATCTCCACCGTCCATTGAGGAGGTGATCTTGTATAAATAGAGGTAGGGTCCTCATTTGTAATCATCCAACAAATCCAACAATAAATCCAACAAGTACTCAAGTAATAAAGTACTTTTCCTACCAACTCTCTTATCTTCTTAATTTCCTTCTTCGTTTCCATCACTTAAGTATTCGCAACACATTCGGGAGAGCCTGACTTAGCTATCGCGAGGGGCGAGAAGGAGCTAAGGCCGCACGGTTCTTTGTTAAGGGAACAAGTCCGTGACAGGCCGGTCGGCTCAACTCGGCTCGTTCGTTCGTACGTACAGATTTGACTTGACTTGGCCTTGAGCCCAAATCACTACATTATTTTTTTGGGCCCTAAACATTAGGTCATGGGCCGTCAACCCATTGGACTTTCCTTACTCGAATGGTCTGACTAGTTTGAATTGGTGCGACCGAACCAATGCAAATCAATCGGCTCAACTCGAAATGGTGCAACCATTCCCAATCGGCTCAACTCGAAATGGTGCAACCATCGGCCCAAAATGTATATTTTTGCTCCAAAGGACACTACTTTTCAAACCTTATAAATAGACCCCGTATTTCCCATAATTCCTCACTTCAATCCAAAACAGCCTAATGCATATTTACCCTACCCTTCACAGATTCTCTCAAAAAATTCTACACAAAGTACAGTTCGTCGTACTTGGGATTTGGAGTGCTCCTATTCCAAGCCTTGCCGTTGTATCTTGGGAGACGATTTCTGTTGAAGCCGTTAGCACCGTTGCGGGGAAATTTCGTCTTAAGGACAGAGTCAACTCGCCTCGGCAAATATTCTTTACTAGCAAATTTATTCCAACAAAACTCGCCTTTCGAAAATTTGCCAATTGAATCCATTCAATCTAACTGATAATGGGTCGATCTATTATTTAAATTTGTTGGATAAGGAAACCTCGAGCCTTGCAGTTATTATTATGTGGAAAATTTGAAAAAAAATGGAATAAAGAAACACATGAGAGAAAGGCTTATCTATGGACAAGATTATGGGATGGAGCAACAGCTTCCGTGGCAACTTCCTTCAAAATAAGACTCTGCCAATGCTGAACCATGGTCGACGTCAACCAACCGAATGGAAACCGCTTGATAATGGGGTAACTACAATGTGGATGCAGGCTTTTCAGCAGCTGGAACAAATTATGCTACTACTCTTGTTGTCCGGAACTTTCAAGCGGATTGATATTTTGGGAGGTCCAAAAGTTCACCGGAATACCTATGGTGGTAGATGATAAAGCTCATGCAATTCTTCGGGCACTAATCACATCAAATGATAAGGGTTGGCAGGAGATTATTGTGGAAAATTATAAGGGTTCGACACTTTGTGCGCAAGATCACACTCCTCTGCCATTTTAGGCATTCATCAAAGCAAGTTTATCAATAACTAAGACTTTTCATGTTAGAATTTAGGGCCCAAATGATTTTATAATTATTGGCACAGATTTTCTTAGCAATCCAACCACCATGGAGCAGCCCCATTACTTAAGTCCTCATGCGACCTGGTTATACTTTATCATGATGCACCGCTCTCTTTGTTGTGCCGCTTCTATATATCCTCTGACTTCAATGACGGAGATTGACTGCGATACAATATATTTTCTTTTTATACGTTGCCTTGAAAGAATATAATCCCCATTATGTGAGAAATAAAGGTACAACCAAGAGAGAAAGAAAAAATAACCCTGCTTTTTATATTCTGTTCTAAATCCTTCTATGGGACTGATTTTGGCTCTTTGTGAGTGAATATATAGTTCTCGTTGAGTGTTGTACGCTTTCGATTTGTTCGAACCCCTTGGTTTTGTGATTGGGTTTCTGGTTCGTAGAGCTAGGTGTTAAGGGCTTCCGAAGGCTTGGATCTGTTACGGTGGTTGTTGCGGCTACTGCCAGATGAACCTTGGATGTGGATAACAAAAAAATTGATAATCCAATACTACTCTCTTGTGTTTTTCTCCTGTTCTTCCTTAATTTTTAGGAAAATATTGTATCATCTTTAAATGTTGTCTAATGATACATGCATGTAGAGGTCTAGATTTAAAATGGTGAAATCTTGAAGAAATTAAAAGTTATGTAATATATTCTAATTTCTTGATTTTAATGCTTAGATGGTAAGAATGAATGGTGGTTATGATAATATATATGCATGTTTAATGGGAGAATAACACTTTCGTTCATCGTATTTTGCCTAATTTCACTTTTGGTCTCCCTTGTTCCAAAATGAACAAAATACACCTCAAAACTCAATTTTAAACAGAGTTGGTCCCTTCCGTCATTAGCCCAACCCGTTCACATCTAACGGGAAACACTATTTTTGGGCTAAAATTAAATTAAAATTATTTTAGGACTAGATAATAATATAGTTTTAACTATTATTATGTTTAAGAGCTATGTATGTTGTGAATGGGATGGGTGCTCCACATTAGTAAGATATTGTCCACATGGGCTGGGGCCAAGTGCATGTTGTCTTGCTCTTAACTTTCCCCAAAATGTCTCATACCAATGGAGATACCGTCCACCCCTAGGGCAACTCCAGCCGAAGACCCCAAATTAGAGGCCCCAAACATTCATTTAGGACTTGCTACAATGTTTTGGGGTTCGTGAAAAAGTTTTTTACTCGAATGCAAACCATCAAATTGGGACCTCTTTTTTAAAATCTATTTAAATTAATCTACTTAAATAAAATAAATTTAAATAAAACTATATTATGTTATAAATATATATATATATATATATATACATATATATATATATACACATATATATATATATACATATATATATATATATATATATATATATATATATATATATACATATATATATATATACATATATATATATATATATATACATATATATATATATATATATACATATATATATATATATATATATATATATGTTTAGAATTAATTTCTTAAACAATTAAATATGAAGTAAACAAATACTTTAATGTCTAATCCTACTTAAACCTTGATATTAATACCTAATCTCTCAGTCACCCACCTGCCACACACAAAACAACCCACCTCCCCATTTTTCTTCTTCTCTGCACTCTCCCGCCATTTGTCTCTGTTTCTTTTTTGTCCCTCCAAATTTTGATTCCCCATTTTTCTGACCCCATATTTGAGGTCCAATTGAAGGAGATCCCGAAATAGGGCCTTGGTTGATGGCAGCGTTGGAATTCGATTTTTTTATGTTCAGCCATTAAATTGGCTGTTGGTCCATTTGGGGCCTCATTTAGGGCCCCGCTGGAGGTGCCTTTATAAACCCTTGACCCTTCTTGTAGTCAACCGATTTGAGACTTTAGTCACCACTTTTACAATGTATTTCATACGGCAAATTCCACTTTCTCCCCTTATACTCCGCGTCGAAATCACTTTACCCCTTCTCTCGTTGCTTCGATTTACCCCCTTACACTTGTAAAGTTGTTCAAATGTGGTCTTAACGTTAGTTTTCAAACTTTTGAAATTGACACCGTGTGGTCAAATGGGTGGAAATTAAAAAAAAAAAAAAAAAAAAAAAAAACGACCACCCAAAGCACCAGCTCCAAATCTTCTTTCTCTCACTTAAAAACACACTCTCCCTCGTACACACATGCTTACAATGTTTTGATTATTTCTGCAAATGCTTGAATTTTTTATGAGGTTTGATAAGTGATGATGATAGTTCAGTAGCAGCAAAAAAAAGAGCAGATTTTTTCACGATATCAATCTTGATCCTTGGATTTGAATTTGTAGATGTGCAAATGAGAAAAATAAACAAGAAAATAAAGTAAACTTTTTCACTACAACACAATTTCATGAATTTTGCAGCCAAATCCTTGTTTGCAATTTTATAAACCCTAGTTTGTTGGTATGTAAGTACTATTTGTGTGTGTGTGTTTTGTTCTTTTTGTGTTTTTTGTTGTTATATGAAATAGATTCTTTTTTTTTTTATCCTTTTTTTTGTTAGTTTTGTAATTCTGTGAATTGTTACTTTTATATTGTTCATTTTTTGGTAAATTGAATGTTTGAAAGAAGATTTCCAAGGATTGTGAACTGTAATTAAAGCATTTGCAGATACAACAATCTAAATGTGAGTTTGTATGAAAAGAGTGTGCGCTTTTGGGTGAGAAAGAAAGAAGATCTGCATATGGTGCTTTAGTAGGGCTTTTCTTTTCCTCTTTTGTAATTTATTGGAAACGTTGAAGGTCGAAACTTTGAAAATTAACGTGCCACATTGGAAAAAAAAATACAAGTACAAGAGGGTAAACTTATTTAATTGGGAGTAGAATGAGGTAAAATGATCTCACTCCTGAATAGAAGTGGGGAAAGTGGAATTTGCCCTATTTAATATTATGTATTTCCTTATTTTGCAATTATCAAAAAGAGAAATAAAAAGAAAATGAATTGGAGCCAATGTTTTGAAAACCGGACCGGACATAGAACCGGTTAGCTTACTGGGTCACGGTTGAACCGGTTCAACCGGGGTCCGACCGGGTTTTCTTATATTTCTATTTTTATTTATTTATAAGTAATTATAATATTATCATCTTTTAAAAGTGTATTTTAATAAACTTATTCACCACTAAACTTATATTCAAGAGTTATAAATTAATTTATTTACAGTAAATAATTTAAATTTATGTTTATATTAATTTTTTCAATATTGTTTCTTTATATTTAATTTTAGATTTTCTTTTTTGTGTTTTTTATTTATTAATCCCCTTCTCTCTACTTCACACAGCCGCCACCTACCCTAATTCCCAAACCCTGGAGCCTTTTTTCTTCTCTCTTTATTCTGGTCTTTTTCTTCTTCTTTTCATCACCACCTACCTCTCAATCATCACCACCACAAGCCACCATTGCAGATCTCAGTCCAAGATCTAGGAGTCAGGGCACAGCCTGACTAACGCCACCCAAGCCCTCCGCCTCGTCCAGCAGCGATTTTGACTGAGTTTTTTTTTTTTTTTTTTTTTTTTTCTCGATTTTTTCTACTTCCTCCACTATCGTGCATATCAGATCTACAATCATTTTTAAAAAAACCGGTTTTCAGGCGGTTTCCGGTTTGACGGTCCGATCGGTCAAAAAACCGGTTTATATCAATTGAACCGGTTTTTTGCAATTTTCGAGTTTATAGTCTTAACCGGACCGGACAAGGCAGCGGTTCGCGGTTGAACCGGTCGAACCGGCCGGTCCGGTCCGGGTTTCAAAACATTGATTGGAGCTCTTCCCCGTTAAATCCCCCAAGAAAACATCTCCATCTTCTTCCCCGACATGCCCAGCCACCGCCATCAACATTTCTTCGGATTTGCTCACCCACCTTCGACCACTGCCGCCACCAATCCCTCAACTTATTATATCCAATTTTAATCTTAAAACCCCTTTAATTTCCCAAAACGGGTTTTTGGCATTTTGCATTTTTGGCCCTTTGTACCCGTAAATTGCGAAATTGACAGATTGCATCATTGAAACATAATTTTTTTGGGCACTTTTCACCCCAAATCACTTTGGCTTAAAAATCTGCCGGCAACTTGTTAGGAAATGGCAAATTTATCATTCTCTTATTATCCTCCCAGTCCAATTCCTTTAATTGTTCCCCATTTTTCATCGCTCTCCTTCGCCAGCCTAATGCAATCCAGCCAGTGAAGATCATGGGCATTGTGTTATGTCCCAGAAACGACATCGGAAACCGTACTCTAAACAATCCCTCTGCAGTGATCATGCCTGCACCCTGGCACCCAACTGAATCTGAGAAGCAAGTTTTCCACCATTGAGGCAATTGATAGAACACCTGATGGGACGCACATGGCGAAGTAAGAAGAGGTGAGCGCATGGAGAAGTAAGAATAGGTGAGCTGCTTGAGCAGCTCACCTGGTGAATGCATCTAGTTCCATCACCAATGGTGAACCTGAGGAATCTTCCGTGTTTGAGATCCCGTCACAAGAAACCCAACTATCTTAGCGAGTGACAAGAGAAGTTCTTTTACAAGAGAAAGACGATGGGTCTTTTGGACTCGGGGAAAGAGAGAGGGAAATTGAAGGCTAAAAAATTTAACGTTAATATTGTAGAGAGCAGCTTCCATTTTATCTTAACAAGGAATAAGATTTCGTAATTTTGATCTTTTTTAACTTTTTTTTTTTACATTTATGTACAGTTACAGGAGTGAATTGCATTTAAATCGTATCTGCGTGATTCCCCCGTCATAAAAAATTAGCAACCCACCCCCCCCCCCCCCCCCCCCCCAACACACGCCATGGGCGCCCATCTTGGGCGTTCAATTAAAAAAAAAAGTTTTTTTTGCACTGGACGCCCAACTCGGGCGCCCAAATGCAGCTTGCACGCCCAACTTGGGCGTGCACTGCATGAATGGGCGCCTAAGTTGGGCTTTTACGCGTTTTGCCCAGTTTTTTCGATCGAAAAGACGGAATTTTTTACCTCGTTATGTCGGGTATCCCGATCTTCATCCGATGAGCTCATTTGTGTTCGTATATCACACCAATAAGAATGATTTTTAAGCAAATTCCCTTCTAAAGGTTTTGAGAGGTTTTTTCTCTAGAGAGATAGAGGTTTAAA
This sequence comes from Erythranthe guttata, assembly GCF_056151865.1. Taxonomy (NCBI): domain Eukaryota; kingdom Viridiplantae; phylum Streptophyta; class Magnoliopsida; order Lamiales; family Phrymaceae; genus Erythranthe; species Erythranthe guttata. Next base: position 12,108,428 of record NC_142533.1, read on the forward strand.
AGTTATGAACCGTAAATAGCGATTTTCAAACCGTAAAAAGCAAGTCCTTTTTTATTTATTTATTGATATTTAATATTTTTTAATTAAAGGCAAAAACATCTCGATGTATTTTTGTCTTTTCACGTGTGGTCAAAGGTTAATTTGCAAATGGGTCGAGTATGTTATTTAAAAAAGTTTGTAGGGGGGTTTGAGTAATATTTTTCAATTCAGGACTTTTTCTAAAGTTCATGATTTTACAGAGGTACTTTTTGCAAAAAACTTTAAGATTTACTACTACAACACTCTTCATAGACTTAACTCCCGGCGTTTTCATCCAATCTTCGCCGCCAACCAGACTTTTCCGCCGCTGCCACCGTTGACCAGACTTCTCTGCTGCCGTCGCAGCAGCAGGGGCCGTCTAATTACGATGCGAGTATAAGAAAGTTGGCCAGCGTCATGTGTTTTGCAGTTACTGTAGACTAGCAATTGCGAATCGTGTGCTTTACAAACTTGCCCCTGTTCTAGTGAAGGGATCCCTCTTCTTTCTCGCTCAGCTCACCGCTCTCGGGTATTTTCACACTCTGATTTTTAAAATTATTTAAATTTTGTAAATTATTGAGCAAAATTAGGTCAAACTAAGAATTAAGAATGATTTAGAAGTTAGTTTTCTAGGATAATAGCTTAGTGATTAACAAGTTTTCTAAGAATTATTTTAATAATTTTTATTTTTTATTTTCCCTTAAGAATGATTTTTGTTCAATAATTTTTATTTTTCTTAATAATTATTTAAACTGACTTTTATTTTTTGACAAGTCATTAGTATTTAATATTTAATTAAATTTTAGTTTTAAGGGTATTTATGTAAATTTATTAGTAATCCATGTTTCGTACTTTTCTTAATGAGGTTCATACTAATCATACGTGTCACATTTTAATTAATTGATCTTCAATCGTTTAGGTCCGAGTAGTACAAACCTTCTCGGACCATAGACAACTCCTTGTGAGTTTGTGGTGAGAGAGTTTTATGGAACGGGTTAGTGGGTCCCAGCCACCTTTTTATATTAATTTGTACTTACTTCCTTTATTCGTATGTTGCATTTCCCTTTCTTTTTTTCATTTTTAATTTGATTTGAATAACTAAGAACAAAATAATTAAGTAAAACAAATATTTATTCTTTGTGTTTAGTATTTTTGAGTACATAATTACAATTTTCTTTTATTTTAAGTCCTAATTCAGAATTTGATCATTATCCTAAAATTCGAAAATATTTTGAAATTTTTTACAATTTTGAAAAAAAAATAATAATATATTCTTTAAAATTTAAACCCATATTCGAAATTTTGAAATTACAAAATACTTTTAAAAATCCGAAACAATATATTATTTTCGATTTTTAAACAAAATTCAAGAAGTTTTCAAAAATTTAAAGATATTTTTTTATAATAATAATAATAATAATAATAATAATAATAATAATAATAATAATAATAATAATAATAATAATAATAAAATAATGTAATAATCTAAAAAAGTTGCTGGGACCCACCAACCCCTTCTCACAAACCCCACCCACCATAAACCCACAACCCATCCGAAGTGTTCTTTATACGAAAAATACAATCTGGCCCACATTTCACATTGACACTGGCAGTTTTTTAAAACGCGTGATTACAAATGATGCATTATTGTATACGTGAAATAATTTAAAAATGTGTCCTAATTTTAAAAAAAAATGGCCCACATATTCTCGAAAAAAAATGAATCGTTTTACAACATGTGATTTTAATTTTGAAAGGTCCCCATTGTCACAAAGTTGTTCCCTTAACAACGAACCGTGCGGCATTAGCTCATTCTCGCCCCTCGCGATAGCTAAGTCAGCCTCTCCCGAATGTGTTGCGAACGTTAAGTGATGGAAAACGAAGGAAGAACTTAAGATAACAGAGTTTGTAAGAAAATACTATTATTGCTTAAGTGCTTGGATGTTGGATTCTTGTTGGATGATTAAAAATGAGGATCCTACCCCTGTTTATACTAAGCCACCTCCTTAATGGACGGTGAAGATCTATTTGATCTGACGGCTAGGAGTTGTTCACTAGAACACTCCAAAATTTTCCTACAAAATATCTACAAGGGAGTGTTCTAGAAAGCTTTCTAGAATCCTCCAAAAATCTCTATCTATCTCTATACATTTGGGCCAACTTGGGCTTAATCCTATTTGGGCTAAGTCTTGGGCTTCTTAACCTCCCAACCCAAGGGAAACTGGTAAAGGGTTGGGCCAAACTGGCGGGCCGTGACATCCTCCCCCGCCTAATCCGGCGACGTCCTCGTTGCCTCAAAACAAATATAATGGAGACGATATTGAAATTGCCACATGTCTTCCTTAGTCTCCCATGTTGCCTCGGACTCGGGTAGTCCCTTCCACTTGATGAGGTATTGAATACTCGGTGGAACACCCCTACGTCGCTTTAGTTATCGACCGAGCACTTTCTAGATCTCCTTATCATATGACTTAGTCATGATGGGTGGTGCTCGGTGTGACTCTCCTCGGCTCGGTTCTTCCTTGCCTTTGTGATAAGGCTTCAACATACTCACATGGAAGACCGGGTGGATTTTCAAAGAACTTGTAAGTTCTAGGCGATACGAAACTTTACCGACTTTGGCGATCACCGGGAATGGTCCTTCGTACCTCCGCACAAGGCCCTTGTGCATGCTAGGCAACGCCTTGAACTGCTGGGGGAATAGTTTCACCATCACTTGAGCCCCAACGTCGAATTCTCGTGGTCGTCTTTTGTCGTCCGCCCATTTCTTCATACGTCTCCTAGCCTTCTCAAGGCACGCTCGAGCTAAGTCGGCTTGTTCCTCCCACTACTTAGCCATCTTCAATGCTCCGGGACTCCTTAAATCGGTTGTCGTAGCCAAAGTGTGTGGCGTAAGCGGTTGTTTTCCCGTTGCAAGCTCGAATGGACTCCTCCCAGTGGCTTCACTCCACTGCAAGTTGTAAGAAAATTGAGCCACATCGGGGAGCTTCGCCCAATCCTTTTGATTGTCTCCCACGAAGTGCCGTAAGTAGCACTCGAGTAGGGCGTTCACCCTCTCCGTTGGCCCGTCGGTTTGGGGGTGAAAACTCGTTGAGAAGCAAAGCTTGGACCCCAAAAGCTTGAAAATTCCGTTCATCATCGTCCCTTGAAGCGTGGGTCTCGATCACTTATGATGCTCCTTGGTAATCCCCAATACTTGACGACGTTCTTGAAAAAGAACCGGGCTGCCTCCTCCGCGGTGCAATCCCTCGGGCAAGCTATGAACGTCCTATATTTTGAAAAGCGATCTATTACCACCATGATAGATCCGGACCCCTGCAAGGCACCGATGAAGTCCATCTAGATCGACTTCCATGGTCGGTCGGGGATTAGGAGTGGTTCAAGTAACCCTGCTGGCTGCTTATTCTCCACCTTGTCTTGTTGGCACACAAGACAAGTCTTTACGTACACATCGACACTGTCCCGCATGTGTGGCCAAAAGTAGGCCGTCTCGAGCAACGCCATTGTCCGCCTTTGGCCCGGATGCCCCGCCCACTTGGTGTCGTGGCATTCCTCTATGAGGTCCTTCCTCAAGCTGCCCCACTTCGGAACGAAGAGTCGCTATCACTTCGTGCATTTCTATTGGTGGATTTAGGGGTGGGCATTCAGGATCGGGATTCGGGATCCCGTCCCGTACCGATCGGGATTTGGCTATTTGGGAGTAGAAATTTGGGATTTCGGGATTATGGGATTCGGGATCGAGATTAATTCGGGTGAAAAACGGGACGGGATTCGGGAATGGGTCTAATCCCGTTCGGTATAATTTAATCCCGAATTTCTAATTTTATGTATATATATATATATATATATATATATATATATATATATATATATATATATATATATATATATATATATATATATATATATATATATATATATATATATAAAAGCATAAGAAATAAAATTAGGGCAGAGCAGACCCTCTCTTCTCAGTTCTCATTCTCACTCACGCACAGCGGCACAGGCCTCCCGCCTCAGCCCAAGTCTGAAATCCGACCCCAATTCGCCATCACCACTCACCAGTTCATCACCGGCAGCCGCTTCTCTTCGCAGGCCGCTCACAAGTCGCCCCAATTTACCATCACCACTTACTCCACCACCAGTTGACCACCCAGCCGCTCTTCGCCGCCTACTGCTCTTAGTCGCTTTTCTTCGCCGCTCACCGCTCTTTGCCGCTTCTCTTCATCATCACCAACAGGTTCATTTCTCGACAGATTTCGAGTAGTTCTTCAATGAATTAAAACAAACAGTAACCCAATAAAATAAATAAATGAAGACAAAAAGTTTGATTGAACAATGAATCTATTTTGATTCCCTAATCCATCGTTGCTGAATTTTTTGTTGGGTATTTTTAATTTTGAATTAAATGTAAAATTGTCACTAATTGAAAAATGAATGCATTTGTATCTCAGATTTTGATTCGGGTCTCATCTTTTTCAATGGACTCTCAAACTCCTCAGCTGATGGATGAAAATGCAGACATTATTGACGACGTCGTTGATGATGAGATTAAGGATGCATCAAAACCTATAAAAAGAAAGAAAATGGAAAAGAGGTCAGTTTATTGGCAACACTTTGAAGATTTTGTTGACGACTTTGATAAAAGACGGAAGGCTAAATGTATTTATTGTGGTAAGATTATTAGAGCCGACAATGCTACTAATGGTACCACTGGTCTCGTAGCACACTATAAATCTTGCAAAAAAAAACCCCATGAAGTTGCAACAAACCAAAATCGTTTGCAATATCAACCACTTGGGCCAGGGCAAAAAGGTACTCTTTCTAATTGGCAATTCGACCAACTAAATGGGCTTATATGGAGTTTTCGTTTGACAAGTTGTACCCTTCTCTATCGACGCCGATGGGTCAGGTTGTAAATCCAATGCGTGGAGAAATGAAGCAAGGAGTTCTTCAAGATTTTAAAGAGTTGTTTGACGAGTATGTTCGAATCCATGGTGGTGCGGTCCGATCAAGTTCTGGTCAAACAGCAATCAATGAGATTTCACTTCAGAGCTCGAGTCGGGATGGTTTATGTGACCTGGATGATGAGTTTGAGAAGTCCAAGAAAGGAAAAGATAAAAAAGAAAGGTACGAGTTAGCTAAGTACTTGAATGAGGATTGTGAACAAGGTGGGCCAGACTTTGATATCTTGAAGTGGTGGAAGGTAGAAGCTCATAGGTTTCCAATTCTTTCAAAGATGGCTCGTGACATTCTAGCAGTTCCAGTCTCTACCGTTGCTTCAGAGTCTGCATTTAGCACGGGAGGACGAATTCTTGACGCTTTTAGGAGCTCTTTATCTCCTAGAATAGCTCAAGCTCTTCTTTGTACTCAGGATTGGTTCCGATCGGATTCAAAGCCAGTATCTGTGGAAGAGGACTTATACGAGCTAGATAGACTTGATAAAGGTAAATTATCTTTTCTTATTTTTCTCATTAATTTTCATTCATACTTTTTAAACGATATTATGGTACTTACACTTATGATTTTGTTTATTCTTATAGAGTTGGTAGCACTTGGAGCTGATTCGTCCGTTCTCGATTCATAAACTTTTGGCTTAGTTATTTGGTCCATTTGGAGTTATTTTGTTAGTTTTGCAACTGATTTGCATTTTGCATCCATATAGTTTACTGTGGTGTTTGTGGAGTTTATGTTTGACTTGTGCAAAGTGGAGTTTATGTTGTATGTTTTTGATAATTGTGAATGAGTGAATGACTTTATTATTGCTTCAACAATATTACAGGTTTCCATCCATTTTTATTTTTGAGAATGCAAAAGTAAAAAACTTTATTTTTTAGACAAAATTTGGGATTTCCCGATCCCAATCCCGAATTCCCGAAATATTTAGGGATCCCGATACACTCGGGATTAGAAAGTTTGGGACGGGATTGGGATTTAAAATTCCTATCCCGAATCCCAAAATCCCGATCCCGAATATCCCGAAATACCGAAATCCCGTCCCGAACTCACCCCTAGGTGGATTACATATTTATTTAATTAATCACACAAATTTATATACATATTTATTTTTTACATTTAAAATTTATTATAATTCGTTCTATTATTTTTTATATAAAATCTTTAATATAAGTCGCGGTTGCATATTTATTTAATTAATTCGTTCTATAAATTGTGGTTGGTCGTCGCGGCACCGCCATTCCAGTTCCATTGCAATATCGTGGCTGGGTCACGACCGAAACATAAAAATTATAATTAAAATGTGAAAAATTAGAACTAATATCAAATAAGTTTTTAGTATTAATATACGGTAGAATAATATACAAACTATCATTAAAACTACAATTATAATTTTAGAACAATTTTTAAAACCTTAAGAAGTAGAATTAAGGGTGAAAATGTAAATTATGAAATTATCTCTTTACTTTAAGAGAATAGAAAAACAATTAAGACTTAATTGCAAATTTTGAAAACTTAAAAAACCTACTCATAATCATGACAAGTTGTTCCCTAGCCCCAAATCAAACTACATATAAAGTGTTGGAGCTAATTGTAATTTTTTTATAACTTTTAATTACAAGTTAAAATTCTAGCTTGAGATTCGTAAATCGTCGTTGGAGACCTGAAGAAGTAAATTACGATGATTCATGACGTTCCAATCCCGTCCCAGGCCGTTCTGGTACGCGTGACAGCCGCGGCTATCCGATTTATTGCCATGTCCCGGTGTTCCGACCGTTTTTTGCCCGTTTGGCAACGTTTATCATTGTGGAACGGGTTTGGTTATGATTTCCGGAACGTAGGGCACCGTTCCCGTTCCGTTCCGACCGTTCCGGGGGCGTTCCGGCGAACCTCAGGGTTGGCAGGCAGCTGACCTCCCAAAACTCGATTCCGAATTCTGTGAACATTGATTCGTACATGAGTGAGGTCGACTCCAAAACCACCTCCACCACGCTGCCGCCGCCATAACCACTGAACCTCCCTCAAGACGTCAAGACTCAAAATCCACCGCACGCTTCCGCCGCAGACGTTTTCAGTTGCAGGTAGAGGATGGCTCCTGGATGTGTGCGATGGTTGATGCACCATTATAGATTTTTCATGGAGAGTAGTTGTCTGGGTTGGGGGTTGGTGTGGAGTGGTTTGACGGGGAAGAGCAACTGTACAAAAATTTGATATTTTGTTTTTTTTTTCTTTTGATATTTTGTTTTCAATTTTTTATTTTTGGGTTGGGTATTTTTATTTTATTTAAAGTTTTACTAATGGTAATTATGTCATTTTATTTAAATTAACAACAAAAAATAAGGGGCAGTGTGCTTTATAGAAGATAAGATAAGGGTTTCTTGCTAATGTTTTTAATACGAGGGTTTTTTGGCCATTTGAGATTATACAAGTGGTTTTGTGCAATTAGCTCCATTTAATAAAATCTATGTGATTATAAAATTACATGTAATTTTATAGGAAATTTGATTTTATATTTGTAAATTAAAGTTGAATAAGAATAATAAAATACCCCTACCTTTTTCTTTTTTCCAATGTTAACTTCACCATAAAAAAACAAGTGTTGTAGATCTTTTAATTGATTATCGAATAAAGTTTTTTTTTATGAATGATTCTCCAATAGAGTTGAATCACAGGTTCTTGGGGATAAATCAAAATGGGGTATTATTAGCTGTAATTGAGATCTAACCTAACCGATTAGGACTAGAGCTTAACATTTAGATTACTATTACTAATGGGATTTTTATGCAAAAGTCCCCAACCAAGCATGTTTATTATTCTAGGTTTAGGGGACATATCTCTTTTACCAATAAGCCCATCCCTTTAATATTTATTATAACTAAAGGAAACATTCATGTATATCCCAATATTACCCTCAATCATTTATACCCAATTCTTAATTGTAATCCAAATTAATCAATTTTGTCCATAAAAGTTCAATTTTGACCACAAAAATTCAATTTTACTTTTTTTTGGAGTATAATTTAATATGCTCCAATTTCATCCTTAACTTAATTTAATCTCAATTTGACCCCAAATTTCACAAATTATTAAATTTTGACCCAAAAAATTTTTTTTTTCAAAAAATATTTTTTTTTTCAAAAACTTTTTTTTTGCCGCCGGATTCCAGCGTTGACCGGCGGTCAACGCCGGTCTCCGGCGTTGACTTTTTAAAATTTTTTTTTTTTTTTTTTTCTTTCTTCCGGATTTTTTCGCCGGTTTCCAGCGTTGACCGGCGGTCAACGCCGGTCTCCGGCGTTGACTTTTTTTTTTTTTTTTTTTTTTTGCTTTTTTCTTTTTTTTTTCTTTTCTTTTCTTCCGGATTTTTTCGCCGGTTTCCGGCGGTCTCTTTTTTTAGTGTTTTTTTAAGTTTTTTGTTTTGTTTTGTTTGGTTTGTTTTGTTTTTCCACGTCCGCCGCTAAACGTTGACGTAATTGTGCTGTCACTGACAGTAAATTAACGTAATTATACTGTCAATGATAGTTAATTAACGTAATTGTACTGCCGTTGACATTACATTTATGTAATTGTGTTGCCGTTGACAGTAAATTAATGCAATATTATATTTTTTTATTTATTATTATTTTTTTTTATTTTTTTTTGATTTGTTGACAAGTCAACGTAATTATATTACTGTCGTTGACAGTAAAATAACTGTAAACACAATAATATTACTGTCAACAACATCAATATTATTATTTTTTTGTGGTGTTTGTATTAATATTACTGTCTATTATTGTAATATTACTGTAAACACAATAATATTACTGTGGTTGACGGTAATATTACTGTTTGTTATAGTAATATTCCTGTCAACCACATCAATATTATTCTTTTGTTTGGATATTTTGTTTGTTTGAGTTATTCACGGAGTAACGTAATAATATTACTGTCTACTATTGTAATATTACTGTTGCTATAGTAATATTACTGTTGCTATAACAATATTACTGTCACTCACAGTAATATTAATTCTTTTGGTTTTTTTTATTTTGTTTACATTTGTTGAACGGACAACATAGTAATATTACTTTATTATACAATAATAATGAATTTTGTTGTGTTAATATTAATGTGCTAGAGATTAATATAGCAATATCACTGTGTTAAACTATAGTTTAGTTATTTTTACTGTGTTTAACAGTAATATAGTTAATATTACTGTCATTCAAAGCAATATTGTTGTTTAAACGGAAAAAAAAGTTACAGAAAAAAAAATTAAAAAAAAAATAAAAAAAGTCAACGCCGGAGACCGGTGTTTACCGCCGGTCAACGCCGGAATCCGGAAAAAAAATCCGGAAGAAAAAAAAAAAAAAAAAAAAAAAAAAAAAAAAATTTAAAAGTCAACGCCGGAATCCGGAAAAAAAAAATCCGGAAGAAAAAAAAAAAAAAAAAAAAAAAAAAAAAAAAAAAAGTCAACGCCGGAATCCGGCGGAAAAAAAAAGTTTTTGAAAAAAAAAATTTGTGAAAAAAAAAAAGTTTTGGGTCAAAATTGAATAATTTGTGAAATTTGAGGTCAAATTGAAGTTAAATTAATTTAACGATGAAATTGGAGCATATAAAAGTAAGAGGGGTTATTTTAGTCCTTTACATAAATCTGGACCATGTGTGGACTTATTGGTAAAGGAGAATATTGTCTGGATCTCTTTATGAATAAGTTCCCACTGATGGGCTTATTTGTAATATGCCCATTACTAATTGATATCAAACTGGCATATATGAAAAATATTAGAAAACCATACTCTTGTTCAATTTTTGGTATTGATTCACCAATAGCAGAAGAGATATATATGATATATAATAAGCAATTCTTTAACATATATTTTTTTTCTTAAATTAAAAAGTGTAGTTTTTTATAGCTAAGATGTTATTCCCTTTTGAATTGATTATTCATATACTTGCTATCGTGAAAAGTTAAATAAATTTGGCGGGTTAATTAAGGTGGGAAGAATTGGCTGAATGAAAAAAAAAAAATCGGTAATCACAATAGAATTAAAATCGGAGAAAATATTTTTTTCTCCATAAATTAAGGAATCCATTTTTCTTTATGGATTCCTTCTTGAACTGATATAATTGATATAGTGAAAGTAAAATTAGGGAAATGAATATGGCGGGAATAATTGGCTGACAGAAACGTTGTGAACAATCCAATTGCGTGTTAGGAAAGAATATATATCGCCAATTGTATTGCGTCAAATTTCGGCAATGAAAACAAAGATTCGAAAAGGAGGAATTCACATCTCCTCATTTCCTATTTAATGTATCAATTCATTGATCACAATAATAAAAATAAAAGCCTATACTGAATGCACACACAATTTATTAATTAGTCTCTTCGAACGTTGAAATCAATGACATCCACAAATGATGAACCGAATGAGACTTCCAACAAAAAAATCGAGTCTCCGCCTTCGTCTTTGTCTTCGTCTTCAAGGAAAGAAGGAATGTTGTCGTCAGCTTTGGTGAAACGAAATGTTTTTTCTGACGAAGAAGAGATCATTGTTCTCAATGGTCTTTCTGACTTTTGGGCCAATGGTAAAAACAGAAGTTGGAAAGACTTTCACAAATTCATGGAAGATCGTCTTCCCCACTTGAAGAGAACTCAACTATCTGAAAAGGTACGTGGGTTGCAGGAAAAATACGCAAATGCTAGGGAGAAGGGTAGTTTCCGTAATTTTGCATCAAACAGTCACAAAGAGACTGTTTTTGAGTTGTCCAATAAGCTATGGGAGCATGATGAGATTATCATTACCCGTAAGAAGAAAAAAAAGAGAGTTGATAACCACACGAAGAATAACAAGGTAAACGAAACACGACAAGAGGCATTTGTCGATGGTAAACAAGATTTTGAATCTACTTTTCCATTATTATATAAATTTATGGATGACGATTTGGGGTTTTCCGTTTTTTTCAAAAACAACATTCACTTGATTGGCGGAGCAAAAGCTCAGGAAATCGAAGACAAATTGCAACAATTCAACGAGGAGGAGATTGATTTTTATTTGAAGAAGATGGAACTCAAAGTAAGGTGTTACCAAGAAATTCGTTCAATTTTCATGTAAACGAGGATGTATGCATGGTTTTTATTTTTCTGTTACTATGTTAGACTTTCTTATTCGAGTGTTTAGATTATCAAGACTCTTAAATTTGTTTTTGTTTTTGGAAAAAAAAACTTTAATTTTTGGCCAACTTATGTTGAAATCGGACATGTATTTTTGAGATGTTGGCTTGAAGCCGAACATGTTTTCTTTGTTTTAGATTATGTTATTATGGTTATTAATAAAGTTTGGAATATTGCGATGCAAGCGTATGTTGAGTGTGCTTTAGTGGCTTGATTTTAGAATATGTTTCGCGATGCAATATATGTCAAAAAATTGTGATTTTTTTCCGATCACTTAGATTTTCTTCTTAGCTTCAGTTTCATATGAAGGTTGCTGGAATCGGACTTCAAATAATTAAGTTATGAATATTTCTTTTGGCTGAACGGTTTTTACTCTAGCATTGTATTCTATCTTAAATTATAAGTTTACTTGTCGGGTTGAATTGATTACAATTGCATTTGAAATTGAACTCATAAAACTGTATTTCTGCAAAACTCTTACATTTTTTGGACAGGGAAAATTTTTGTTATGAATTTTTAAAAGTTCTTCCACTGCATATGAGTTTTGCCGACACCACTGTACGTTCTTCATTACAGCTCAAAATATGTTGCCATACTCAAAAACCGTTTTTCGGGCATATTCTAAACTCTGCTTAGAGAGTTGTGTAAAATGTTCAAATTTTTCTGACGAGTAGTTTGACCGAAATAATTTTTTGAAGTTGAAACACCGGAGCTGTCTAATTTTTCACAAATAAAAGTCCGTTTTACAAACTTATTGGTTCTTAATCATGCCTCAAAATTTTGGGTCGTGACAACATGGTATCATATATTGATTTACAAAATGAAAATCTTTACGGCTAAACTCTGAAATGGATGAGATACTAAAATACGCGTTCAAGGTCGGATATAATTTTGACATTTTTAAATTTGCACTAAAAAAAATTAATGTATGAGATTAGCGGGTGGCTTTTCTCCTTTTCGGAGAAAGAATATCCTATTAGAACTTAATCTTACACACCATGTGTGAGACGTCCACTACCGAAATACACTGTATTTTTTTTTTCTTTACACTAAATACAATGACTTCCGATAAATACAATGTTTTTCACTTAATTTCTCAACAATAAAATCAAATACACGTGACAATCAAATGCCACAACTAATCTCGTATTCATAGTTCTCGAATTACAATCATTCTTAAACACAACACTAGATTAAACTCTCTAAAATCTCTTAATAACTTCTACTCCTTAGAGCCATCAACATAATCATCCACTAAAGCACCTGTTACTGAGGATAAGAAGGAAAATAAAGGAGGGGCAAGTCCAAATGGACTTAGTAAGGAGTACAAGGGAAAAACAGTCGAATCAAACAATAGTCACAATATAAGTGTTATACTTGGAATTGGAGTTGGAATTGGACCATCTAGAGAATGATGGTTCGATAAGGAATAAGAGGCCAAAATATAAGGCACGTCAGTATGATTAGAATAAACAATACAATCAATATGTACAGAGAACAATATTCAATAGGTAATTCCCGGATATCAATTATGAATTTCGTGGAGATTGCCACAATTTCGGATATCAAATATGAGACCATGGAGATTTCCATGGTAACAATTTGTTCATGTACCTGTACCTGCCTTGTGACTTCCTTAGCCGTTACTACCTTATAACACCGATCAGGGAGCTACGCTGCTAATCGATCAATAGGCATATCCGGGCGCATGTTGATCCATCCATCAGCACAGTTAACCTCCAACTATTCCAATGGTCTAGATCCAATATGGGTACTGTCGAAAAGACCATCCAGCGTCGGCCCAATACCGCCGAACAGTCTTTTTCGAACAACCCCGGGCCCAACTGGTCAATTAACCTTAGGGCGTCCCCAAAGGAATCAATCATATATAGATATTGGGTATGCTTCTGACTATCTCAATTTACAGTTTGAATCCCAATAATGAATTCCACTTTGGAAAGAATCAATATCATAGTTCAATAAGTTTTGAGATTCCAATAAGTGACTGATCATGATAATCCCAATGGGATTCCAATAACAATTGACAGTAATTTGTGGTCACGAACTCACAAGTCAAGAAAGGTACGATCAATGGTTTCAATAAGAGAGTGACCACAATTCAAGATCGTATAACAATTGATGAAGATGGATCTCAATCAACAATAGGCTACGGTTAAAATTGAATCCGTACTTGTATAGCTCGAAAGACAGGTGGTTTCAAAGGATCAATGAGAAGTCAAGATATGAACGATCCATCAATTCACAGTAGGTACGAAACGAATGATTTAATGGATAAACACAATAATCCTAAATGGTCCAAGAGTCGGGAAAATAACGATTTACGTTCATTGAACCACTGTAGAAACAAATCAAATGATTTAATGAATCATAATAGAAGTGGTTCCAACTAGTATACAAGTCAAGATGTGAAACTACTCAAAATTAATAGAATATCAGATTGAAACTCGTTGAATAAATCAAGGATCAATAAAGAAACTTGATTGAGTAGCCAAAGAATTTGGATGATAAGTTATTGGAATAAGTCTCGAATCAAGATGAGAACTTATTTGAATAGTTCGAGGAAGAAGATACGAACCATCAAGAGGATTCCAAATAAATCATTATTTTCAATAATTAAAGAATCAAAATATAATACGATAGGTAACAAGTAAGATATATCACATTTAAGGGATTAAGAAGCAATAACGGATATCTTATGCACAGTCTACGTTTTGTTTTTCCAAGAAATAATAGTGAAGAAATAGAGATCCTCACCTGAAGTCCAATGTAAGTGCTATAAATACATCTTTACCTTCAAGCCACGCTTAAATATCGAGTGGTCTTGAGTAAGAGCTTTACTACGCTCAACACCTATACAAATAATTATCACTTAATAAGATTTACATAGTCAATTTCTTGAAACATTTATTAAGAATGTCTTGTCGCATGGCTCATTCTAACAACCATTACGATCACCGTACTCATCTGAATAGCCTAAACTATATAACAAATTAAAGATAACAAATCCATCTGCAAGTTCACTGTAGAAACCAACCCCAATTTATCGACCTAACACAGCAATAACAACCATGAAAACTGCGAGGTTTTTGGGGAATTCGATTGTTGGCACATATTATTTGAAAAATCATAAGAATATGTACGGTTTACCCAAATGGGCCAACTAATATATCGAATTAAATATCACGACTCCATCTACAGTTTCACAGAAGACGTCGTCCCCAAATTATTACTCCAACCTATTGAAAAAGTCCCAAAAGATTGGTTATGCAAACTGCCAGAAAATGACAGCTTCAGACTCCCTGTTTCTCACCCCAAACAAGCCGTAAAACTTGATCAAATTGGACAAACATCAACACATACTTAGGGCCCGTTTGATAGGATTAAGTGCTGAATGATGAATCCGTTTCTGAATGACTAAAAGTTGTGACTGAATGCTGAATGCTGAACAATTAAGTCCATTTGATAACAAAATACCAATAATGTCTGAATATTATTATTGTCATGTTATACCCTTATTTAATGCTGACATTTTACTTTGTCAATTAAATTTAAATATATAATTTTGTCGGACATTAAACATTTTGCTATAGAATAAATTTAAAATATTTAACATAGATAAAATGTTAATTTCAAACAACTAATAAATATAAAATTCGCAAATAAATATAGCAAAAATATAAAAATACATTAGAGTAGCTAAAATTGACTTAAAAGATTAAAATCACTAAAATTAACGTCAAATATTTAATAAAATTATAATTGGTCGCTCAATGCATCAATCGAGTTGCTATCTCATCACGGACATTTGCCATATACTGCATGTCTTCCTCCCCCCACCATGGTCCGGTTGTTGTACCATCATTCTCATGATCTTGTCCATCCTCATTCGCACCATTAAAAGGCACATTGAGTTGATCAAGCTCCTCAAAAAATCTATCACTAATACGCTCTTTTCTTATAATATTATGCACCGCAAAACAAGCAATCACTATATTTCTATGCACATCAAATGAAAAAGGGGTCATCGTTTCTAAAATTGGAAATCTATTTTTCAGAACTCCATAAGTTCGTTCAATGACGTTCCTTAGTTGAGCATGAGCATGGTTAAATTTTTCTTCTTTGGTCAAAGCACGCCTACGACGATAGTCTCCTAACCAATATCGTACACCGCGATATGGAGCCATAAATCCTCTTGTATGTGTGTATGCAGCATCACAAAGATAGTATTTACCTGTAATCATTACATAAATAAAGTAACATCAGATTTAAAGTATAAATAATTAGAATTTAGATTGAATTTAAAGTAATACCAGCAAGAGGCCATGGATAACCGTTTCTCGGATCAACAACTGTTACTGTTAAGACTCTTGAATCATGTGTTACCCCTTCCCAGCCTGTCGAAACGAACGTAAAAATCATATTAAAGTCGCATATTCCTAAAACATTTTGATAGCATCTCCCTTTCCTCTACCCCTGTTCATAGTTTGTTTTGAAATTGGGATAATGGTATGTACGAGTATTCCATCAAATGCACCAACTGCTCCCTGTATTTAAATTAAAAAGAAGTTACATAAACAAGAGAATTAAATAACGACGAATTTTTTTTGACACAATGAAATATATGATATATCTACCTTAAAAATTCGTTGTAACCTCCTAAAATTTGCCGAAATATTTGGATCCGGTTCAAATGTTGTAGGCACTATTATCTCTCTTGCCATATTCATCATTGTACTCAACACTTCGTGAAAATACACATGAATTGTTTGTGAAGAGTGTTGAAATCTACGCTTCACTACGCGAAGACGCTGATTATGCCCAATAAGCCATTTTTTCTTCTACTGATACATGTCTACTGTCATGTAGCCACCCTCATTGTCTAAAATGCATGCTCAAACGAATATATGCAACACGGGACATGCACATTAATTCAATACATTGTGTGTTTGATCCAGACAATAGCTCTAATGTGTAAGAGTGTCCCGACAATGCTGAATTATTATCTCTATTTCTTGGTACACGCATCAAATATCTTGGTCGAATTTGTGTGTACCAATAAATCATCATCAATATCATAATCTCGTATATTTCCATATTTGACCTGTTAAAATAAATGAATAGTTCAATATTTGAGAATGTACATTTTATAAGAAAAATATGAATCATAAAGTGAAATCAATTCAAGAATGTAAGTGTAAAACAAGTGTATCATTATTAAAAACGTACCACCTAAACAAGTCTATCGTCACTAAAAATGAAACTAAACACCATAAAAAGCTCACAATGACTTACGAAAATTTAAAAAAATCCATAATCATATATAAATGAATACTACTAAATTCTTAAAGTTTGATACATAATCCCTTGTAAGTTAAAATTCATATCCCATGTTTTGTCCAATTTTTTTAATCCATGCTTTCAGAACTCCCACATTATCCTTAGGGAGTGCCACCCAAGCTTCTCTATGTCCTGCACAACTACCAAAGATTACAACAGCTGAAACATATAAGATGTCTTCTTTATCCCATCCAAGTTCATCCAATTTAGCAATGCAATCTGTAACTGAAGGCCCACTATTATTTTTTATCATAAAATTCAAAGCTGCGACAACTTTTCTACTAAATTATTATCACTAGACGAATGTTGAATCTTTTTCTTTTTCTTTTTAGATTTTTCTCCTTGAGACTGACGGTTGGAATCATTAGACTGAGTCTCTGTAGTAGGGACAAAATATTGATCTTCATCACCAAACAAAATATCTTCTATGTTATTTTGTTCCGCATTTTGAACAGTTGAAGAAAATGAGATAGTACTAGAATTTGGATCTTGGGAACTAGGTCCCCAAGAATGAACCCCTGTAGCAGTGGTTCCATCAACTAGTGCTCTACAAAGATTTGGATATGGTAACGGTGCAAGTCTTAAACTCTTTGCTTTAGGATGCGCCTGTATTTAGGTAACAAATAATTCTTAATATAGTGAAATGGTTAATGAAAAGTATTGAGATAACACAATAAATTTTTTAACATTAGACCTTTATATACTCGGTCCACTCATCCTTTGTCATGATTGTAAACATTGCCTTTTTTCGTAGTTAAATGCAACCAAACTTGATACTTTTGTTTTAAGTAATCGTATATATTCTTCATTTGTCTTTGAGAAACCACAAAATTATAATTATTCTTGAGAGCTTTCATAACCTTGGTCCAAGATTCCGCCTTAAGACTTCCCCCTTCTCTACCATTTAAAGCAACTTCTTGGATACACGATTCGAGGAAACATTTATCCCCTTCCTCCATTCCTACACTAATGGATGTTCATGTACCAAATAAAAATTAAAACTAAGATACAATATATCATCACTACATATAAATAGACACCTAATAAAACAAGAACTGAGCTAAGTGAAAATATTAAACCAGAAAACATGTATTGTTCCCAGCTGTCTTCATATTTTACTCACTTTATAACTATTTATGCACCAAATAACTATATCTATATAAAGTATTCAGTCTTGAATTATAGGGGTTCAACCATTTTTGGCTCCATCTTCAGATTCTTCACCCAAAAAAACCCTACTTCCCAAAACCTCCAAAATTGCAAGTTCAATACAATAATATTGTTGTTAACACAGTAATATTAATGTATTAATTAATTTTATCGTTATCGCCTGCAATTTTACTGTCTCAAACAACAATATCACTGTATGAGACACTAATATTATTGTCTCTACAATATTACCGTCCAATACAGTAATATTGTTGTTAATATGATAATATTAATGTATTAATTAATTTTATCGTCATGGCCTGCAATAGTACAGTCTCAGACATCAATATTGTTGTCCAAGAGAGTAATATTATTGTTCAAGACAATAATATTATTGTCTTTGTAATATTACTGTCTCAGACACCAAAATTACTGTGTTGGTTGTTAAAAAAAATCAACGTCAGACACCGATGATCAACTCCAGCGACCAGCCGGAAAAAAAAAATCAAGGAATTTGTTTTTTTAAAAGTTGTGAAAATTGGATGAATGTGATATATTTGTTAAATATGGGGTCAAAGTGTAATATTGGTGAAGGTACAGATGAAAGTGATTTAAATTATATTATAAATGATATTTAAAAAAAATACGTGGGGATGGATTTATTTGCAAACTTGATTTTGTGTTGAACATATATACATTTAAGTCCCCTTCTTTAATTTATATACAGTTCGCCTATAATATATTCCCCAAAAATGTTGTCAAACAACTTTAGCAATATCAATTCAACGGCGGAGCTGTAAGGTGCAAGGGTGTGCAACTGCACACCCTTGATTTAAAAAACAAAAAAAAAACTAGTATCTTCATCCGTGCGTTGCACGATGGATAGTTCCAAAAAATGAATATAAAACTAATTTAAATATATGACATGAAAAATGAGTATATTAAAGAGAATGTCATTGTTGAAAAAGGAAGATTATAACTCAAATCTAAAGTATAAAATAATGTTTGACATAAACATGGATCAAACCTCATACTATTAGAATTAAGCCAAAGAGTTTCACTTGCTTCAAGGAAATTATGACGTATAGGAGAACCACCACCAATATCATTCTTTGCTCTTTGGGGCTCTAGCCACATGCATGAATTGTGCAATCGAATAATCCAATACAGAAACAAATTTTAAAATAACATAAATCTAAACTATAAGTATATTCATAAGAAATAAATTGTGAAAAAAAAATGTCAGTCTCCCTAGTAAGTACTGAAATATCCATAACTTCAACTATTTTATTGGGAACAACCTGGCTATGTTTGCCACAAACATAAAATAAAGTGTAAAATATTAATAAGGAATCATTAAACACAAAACTCAAAATTAACTAAAATAACCATTTAGTTTATAAATAATTAGGGACCAACTTTCATTAGGAGAGTTTCTACCTAGCCTGTATTATTAGATAGACGTCTTGGCCCTTGGGGTTCGAGTTTTGACCCTTCCACCATTTCTCAAATTTGTAAAAAGAATTGAATTTAATAAAAAAAAAAAAAAAAGAAAAAAAAAAACACCTTATAAATAATTAAAGATTCTCTAAGAAAAGGAAAAAAAATACACCAAGTAATTGAGCATAAATAAGAAATAAAATAAAATTATCTACATATTCGTTCATCTTAGGTGAAAGTTTAGTAGGGCACGCATCTGCCATTGAGGGTGCTTTACACATAATAATTCCACCATTATGAAATCCTATGGCATAAAGATTGAATAAAGGCTTTAATTCATGGCTTGTAAGAGGAGGTTATCTCCCCTTAGTAATTTTCCCTTCAAACACGATAATTTATCTTCTATTTCCAATTTTTTTTCCTCAATTTTCCCTCCAAATATTTTTTTTCTCAATTTAGTTTGTATAATGTTATTTCTTTATCTTAGTATTTTTTTTTTCAATTTCCTCTTCAAACACCATAATTTATCTCCATTTTCAATTTTTTTTTCTCAATTTCCCATATAATTTTTTTTTCCAATTTAAGTTTCTATAATATTTTTTTTATCGTAAATTTTGCACACCCTTAAAAAAATTCATGGTTTCGCCATTGATATTCATATAGGTGAAATAAGTGTCAAATTGATTCTTCTTCCATCGGATGATGACAACAAACACATCAAGAAGCAATGTGAATCCTCTTTGCTATAATTCTTTGGTCCACCGGTATTGCGTCATGAAAAAACTTCCACATAAAAACGTTCAGTTTGAATGGAATTTTCGGTTGCCACTTTTCTTATTTCAACTAAAATTAGCTCATTTCACTCGGAAGTCCTTCCCGTATTTTTTTGTCGAGAAGTCACTCGTAGGAGTAAGAGCAAAAACCGAACACTCTGAAGTTTCCAAATCAATTCGAACCAAGCGAATTAAATCATAAAATCTTTCCAGAATCAAAGTAAGAAACTGCTCAATACTCTCAAACGTCTCTCGAACAGTTAAATTTTGATCACATGGAACCGGCCCTTGTAAAACCTCTCCAAACCAATTTAATGACAAAAAAATGTATCCCCTTTCGTATAACCCAACGCTACACTTCTTTTGCAATTTTATAACATTGGCGAAAAGCTCTCCATATACTTCCAGGAGACAATAAGTTTCTTCAAAACGTCATTCTCAAAATATTTTGACCTAGCATAATTTGCCCATAACGTATCCCCTCGCATAACTTGCCGTCGGGGCCAACCCTGTCAGGGCTACTGGGGCAGCCGCTCAAGGCCCAACATTCCAAGGGTCAGTCTCTTTTTCTTTTCCATTTTTCTCTTCGCACTCTTTTTTATTGAGGTATCTCTCTTCAAACAAAATTTTAGTTTATAGATATAAGATAAATTTATTTCTCTTGAAATTTTTTTGTATAAATTGAAAGTTTTTTATTGATACACCTTTAATTTTAATTTTAGTTAATCATTTACTTGAATGTGCACGTTGTTCTTTTTTAAAATTTTATTCTTAAATTATAATACATTTGTTTATTTTTTTAAATAAAAATTATCCTGAATAATTTTTTTATTTTTTTTATTTGTTGGAAAATACTCAAATAGAGACTAAAATGATTAAATGCACATCTTTTTCTTTATTTTATTAAAAAATGTAAATTTTTAAAAGATCTTCATTTAAGCACTCCATAGTCCATGTAGGCCCCTTTTGGTTGGGCTGATCCACTATGATTGATCCCACAATCCATTTGGATCTTATATTTGGTTCAGTTCAACCCAATTCTGGATTGATCCTGGGCCCGGGTTTCCATCCCTTAATTACCGGATCTCAGATCCAGCCTGTGGAGGTGAGATTGGGTAATCCAATCCATATCTTAGCCCAAGTCTTTGATTATTTTATCAAAATGCCCTGCCCATTTATTCATATATACAAATGTACCCCATATATATATGATTATTCATCCCCAAATTGATTTCAGGATCCCTATTCTTCTTCTCCGTCGTCTTAGCCGTTCACTGTCTTTTCGCCGATTCTTCGTCGTTCCCCCTTTCTTCCTCTCTCAAATTTTGGGCCTCAGTTGATTTATATCACAATTGTCTAACTTTGTTCCTACATGTTATTTCAGGACGACGACTGTTTCGGTGCAGAGACTCCATTTTTACTACTTGTTTAGGTTAGTTAAATTGGCTTCTTTATTTTCTATTTTAGGAACGGATTTATTGTAGGTGATTTTTTTTCTCAATTTACACTGTTTAAGCACTTGTAGCTTAATTGATGTATGGTATTATTTGTTCTGTTAGTGATGTGAAATATTATTTGGTATCCAAAGAATAGACAAAATGTGTAGTTGTATGATTTTCTCTTTTCCTTTTCGATATTCATATGAACTGGATTCGAAAGGTACTTCTGGCCAAATTACCCCATTGTTTTCTTTATGCAGAGAGATGTTTATTCTGCAGAAACATTTAATAGTACCCCCTTTTATTTTTTTCATTTTACTCATGTTACTGGAAAATAAAAATACAAATCTTCCAAAATTCAATGCATTGAGACCAAGACCCCTTGTTAGTGGTGAAAATATGCAAAAAGTTTCCAATTATTAATTTCCTGTTGTATTACTCTTTAATCTGTGTTAGTATGTTACTCATGCTACTGTTAGCATGTTGTGTGTTACGGGATTGAGTTATGCAAATATTTTATACAGATATATGCCGTGTGTGCAATTGGATGTATTTGGTATGTGCATGTGTGGCCTGTGTGTTTGTTATAGTGCAGAGTGTGTGTAATGTGTGAGTGCTTGTGTGCAAGAATGTAATATATATGTTACGAAAAGAATTGAGATGAAAATAATGTGTATTCTTCTCAATAGAGATGAGGGTATATATATACAAAATAACAAGCTATACAAGGAAACCTAATCAAATCAAATCCGTAAATTATGAATATAGAATATTAACATATCTAATCAAATCCCATAATAATGGATATTATATATATGATATCATATATATGATATAATATATATATCGTGAAAAAAGGAGTAGAGTGTGACATTCTGAACATAGACACAAAGGCAAACATTGTGTCTTCCCAGAAGACAACATGACGAGAAATACGAAGACAATTGGAAATTGGATCCCAACAACGATAACCTTTATGTTCAACACCATATCCCAGAAAACAACATAATCGAGCCCTAGGTTCAAGTTTATTATGCTCATGGGGTTGAAGAAGAACAAAGCAAGCACACCCAAACACTTTCAGAGTTGAATAATCAGGAGATTGCCCATGAAGACGAGAATAAGGTGTCTCATTTTCAATTACATGTGAAGGGACACGGTTTATCGTGTACACGGCTGTAAGAGCAGCTTCACCCCAGAGTGATTCAGGACAAGAGGCTGAAAGAATTAAAGAGCGAGTAGAATTTAGAATATGACGGTGTTTTTGTTCGGCTTTTCCATTTTGTTGATGAGTGCCTGGGCTAGATCTTTGAACAAGAGTCCCATCAGAATGGAAAATATCATATAGATGTGAATCACGATATTCCATGGCATTATTCGTTTGAAAAACCTTAATGACTTTTGAGAATTGAGTTTGAACCATTTTGGCAAAAGTCTTATAGATAGAGGTGAGTTCAGAACGATTACGGAATAAGTATATCCATGTATATCGAGAAATATCGTCAATAAAAATGACAAAGTATTTGGATCCACCCATAGTAGCGGTTGGTGATGGACCCCAAATATCTGAGTGAATTAAATTAAAAGGGGCAGTAGAAACATGAGAACTTTTATTGAAAGATAGTGGTGGTTGTCTGGCTAGTTGACAGGAAATACACTTTAAAGTGGATGACTTGATGGACCCTAATTGACCGCTATTGACTAATGAAGTAAGAACACTTGAAGAAACATGACGTAATCTACGATGCCACAACTCAAAGGGAGAAAAAGAAGTAGTTGCGGCGACCTGAGAACTAAGATATCCAGACGGTAGATGCAGAGACACCAATTCAAACATTCGACCTCTCTTATGGCCTATCCCAATTCTTTTCCCCGTCTTTGGACCTGCACAACACAATCAGATAAAGAAAAATGCAAGTCAAATCCAAGATCACACAATTGACCCACAAAAATAAGGTTAATGGTAAGGTTTGGAATGTAATAAGTATGGGGTAGAGTAAGAGATGGTGTAGATACATGCCCAATATTATTGACTTGCATACAAGAACCATCAGCAGTGTGGATTATAGGTGCACGTGTAGGAGTGGTAAGATAAGATAACCAATTTGAATCAAAGGTCATATGATTGCAACAACCAAAATCAAATAACCATTTACACGTACCTGTAGTTGCAGAGAGAGCATTAGAGTAATTACCAGACCTTAGTTGGGATAAAATGTTCTGAAATTCAGAGAGTGATATGGAAGGTTCTGAGATAGGAGAGACACTTGATGACCCTTCAGTGACAACAACAACAGAAGACTTATTTGGTTGATAAGGCTGCCGAGAGTTTACCCGTTGTCTCCTACGACATTTGTCAATGGTATGATCAATTGCATGACAATAGTTGCATTTGACAGATGAATACTACGTTGAATCTGGAACTGGGTTGGGGCACTTTGATGCTATGTGATGAGAGAACGAGGTGGTTGAACTGCTGCAGCAATGCCAGTTCCAAACACCGTAGGGATAGCGGACATAGTACTCAAACGGATCTCTTCAGAATTAAGTTGTTGGAGAGCAAGATCGAGAGTAGGCAGTGGAGTACGACTAAGAAGGGAAGCTCCAGTTGCTCCGTATGTAGGCTGAAGAGCTTGAAGAAACTGGATCAGACGAAATTGGTCCCGCATGATAGTATATTTTTCTTCATCATTAGGAGTCTCCTATTTTGGTTCACATTCTGCGAGTTGGTCCGAGATAATTTGCATTTGATTATGAAACTCCGTGATGGACTGACCAGGTGCTTGCTTGAGTTGATGCAGATCAGTGAATAGATGGTACTGATGAGATAAACTAGTAGTGACATAACGAGTGGCAAGATATCCCAAACGTCTTTAGCTGTCTCATAACGACCAAATTGTTGATGAATTGAGGAAATAGACGTGTTACGAAACCAAGTAATGATTTGATGATCTTAGTATCCCAATCTTCTAAAGCACCTTGTCATTTTTCAATAGCATCAGTATCTTTTGGATCTGGTTTAGTGGGTGCTTTGATATCTCTAGTAACGATCCGCCATAATTTACGTCCTTTGAGAAAACCACGCATTCCTTGGATCCACAGGGAGTAATTTTTACCATCGAGAATTGTGAGAATTGGTTGAGTGACATCGGAAAGAGCCATTGAAAGGAACCTTTTTTTTTCTTTTTTTTTTTTGAAATAACTCTAGGACCACTCCGTCGATGTTCACGATAGGGCGACGGTGGTGACAGAATATGAACACAACGCCGGTTGTGGATGTCACGACAGAAGAACCAAAATTTTAATTTGGTTTGAAGTTGGCTCTGATGCCATGTTACGAAAAGAATTGAGATGAAAATAATGTGTATTCTTCTTAATAGAGGTGAGGGTATATATACACAAAATAACAAGCTATACAAGGAAACCTAATCAAATCCCATAATAATGAATATAATATATATAATATCATATATATGATATAATATATATTAACAATATAAATAAGTATATGTTTATTGTATTTGTTTATGGTTGAATCATGTAGTTGTTCACATTTTTCTTGTCAAATAACTTGTCACGTGAATATTTGTTTATCAGCAGCAATAGAAGAATGCTACTGTTAATAAAAACAGTTTTGGTGATGGTATATCATGTCTCATGATTGCGTACTTAACTACATTTGAGGAAATGTTGTAGAATTTACAATTGTTGAATTCGAACAGGAAATGACTGAAATTAAATCCAATCGATTGATAATTTTGCAGTTTTATTTCGTTTTAACATAATTCAAAACATTACAGGGCACTACTATTTGGTCGACACGAACGGTGACCTCGACGGTCGAATCGTGGATATGACTAGGACTTTTGCGGAGACTAAAACATGCCTAGGCGAGTTGGCCCACCGACGGTTTTAAGCACGATGCGTGCACTACACATAAGAAAGTTTTGGATGCCCTATGCCCATTATTCTAAGGTGTCGAAGACACGATCACCGTCGCTAAAACCGTTTGCAATACCCCAACCGACATCGACATAATTTTTGGATTAAATGAGTCCGAAAAGGGGGTTATGGTTCGAATGATCCTCGAAGGTCGCTACTACGGGTAGCTAGAATACCATCCACTCACAAGGCGACAAAGAAATTTTCCGTACTCGCGCATCTTGCGGCGTTATTTGCATTTAAGACATTTTATTTCTTCTTTAGTTTAACTTTGTGGTTGACATTATAGTAGTCCACTTGTGTGTTACAAATATCAATTTTCTGTAATATGGCAGATTATATTTCATAAATTTTCTACAAATATTCTGTAAAGTTTCTGTTAGTTTGGAACTACTATGCCTAATATCGTTGAAAAAAATTCTGTTATTTTGGAGCTACCGCTCAATTTTAGAGCCTCATAGTTTGTAGTAAATAGAAGATATAGATAACGACATCTAACTGTTATATATTGTTCATTTTTTCCAATACATAAACACAAATTGTAAGTTACAATACAATAGAATAAAACAAAAATGAAGTAAACGTTTATTTGGGATGTAAAGAAATTCATAGCTCGGGCATTCGGGTGTTTCAAATTCATCGTAATTGACCTTCCTCTTTTCATTATCTTCAGCAACGTCACCCGCTTTCATGTTGAAAATAGAATTAATCTCCTTCCATCTTGCTTCGCCTTATTACGATATGCCGTTTTTTTTTCGTTCTTAACCTCCAACAAAATTTGAGGGGTGATTTTATAATTACAGGAAAATGAGAGGAAAGAATATGTGCTGCATGCAATATTTTAAAAATTGACAGATGTATAATATAATAATAAAAAAAGACTTGCAAGGGGTGGTAGTGTAATTAACCAAATTATCCCACACAATCCTCCCAACCATTCATGAGTTTGGCTCATTCGGATTCAATCCCAGATATCCGAATTCAACCAACCAAATCGAAGATCCCATCCATATTTTACTAATCCATACTGTGTAATTTCAAAATGAAGCCCCAATCCCATCCCACCCCATCCCTCCAACCAAAAGGGGCCGTATTGTTTTACTCACTACAGAAGCAAGGATTTTAGTTGTAGTAATATAAAACATAGCACCAAAATAAGTTTGGTTCTTTTAAAACTAATTATATGTGTCTGATTATTACATGTTGTGATTTTTTTTTTCTCATTTCATCTTTCCTATATTTAAGTGCACTAGTAAGTGACACGTACGTTGCACGTGGTTTATAATTTTTGTAAATTATTTATATATTTATTAATAATTAACTTCATAAAAATTAAGGTATATTATCAATAAATATTTAATAAATTAGTGATATGATTCAGTATTATATTAATGTAGATTTCCGATCATATTGATTTTGCTTGATCTTGATGTAGCACAGTGCATAGCAAAATCTTTCACATTCATTACTTTTTAAAGATCAGTGTAACAATTATCACAATTTACAAGGGTTCAAGGCAGCGCCTTCGATTTTTTTTTTTTTTGAATTACTTTAGAAAGCAAAAATAATTTTAAAGTCTACTTAATGTAATATAAGCATATACAACCATTGAAACTCCTTAAATTAAATTAAAAAATAAAAATAAAAAAAAAACTTTATATTTTTTTTCTGGAGGGCCAACTGCCCGCCCCCTTTGGGGTGCCTTAAATTTATTGAGGGGAAATTTCACTTTCTCACTTCGTCATCTGACCTCGAATCACTTTATCCCCACGTACTCTCAATTGCATCGATTTTCCTGTGCACTTGTACAATTGTCCCAATGTAACCCTCTCCGTCAATTTTCACGATTTTGACCTTTACGCCGTTAGTCAAGGTCTGAACTTATAGGAATGGTGAATTATTTATTCAAGTACTTTTGTTTTCAGTCTCAATTCTAAACTTTTTGCCTTCAATTCCTCATTTGTATGTGAAAAGTGTTCAACCATTTGCTGAAACTCTTCGTTTTTTCTTAAACTCTAACATTCTTTTGTTGATAATACAACCACAACCTCCGGCTCGTTCACATAAAGGAGGATCGACCCATTTGAAAACATCACACTAATTCATTGGATAATTGTAGAATCCACAAAATCGCTGACGTGCATATTCTCTGTGAAAGCATATTGAACCTTAGAAAACATACCATAACAATTGATTCTATTTTCATTAAAATTAGTGGATGAGTTCCCGCTACTCGAGCTTCTTCTCGTGTTACTTGACCCCATACTTTTTAACTGTGGTGAAGTATTTCCAGCCATACCTTTGTTGTGGAAGAAAACAACCAAAAATCGCGAAGAAAGTTGATGGTTTTTTTCGAGAGAAAGTGATTTGGGAATTTGATGGAAGAGAGGAGTGGAAAAATGAAGTAAAATTAAACCAGGTGAGTGGACGTTTATGTAACCTTGCGGAAACGGCCTCAATGCCAAAATCGTGAAAATTGACGGAGAAGGTTGCCTTGGGGCAATTGTACAAGTGTGGTGGGCGGGGGGGGAGGGGGGGTGGGGGGGGGGTGGCGTTGTAAATCGATGCAATTAAGAATATGAATGGATAAAGTGATTCGAGGTTAGAGTACAAGGAGAAAATGGAATTTGCCCATTTATATATATTTTATCTTCAAGTTACTGTAGTTATAATGATATTAATAAAATTAAAAATATTTCACAAATTAATTATTTTGATCTAAACAATAACATTACATGTATCACATCCTCCAAAGTTGAATGAAAATCAAATTGCAAAGCTAAACAAATCTACTTAATTTTGAATAATATATTATTTAAATATTGAAAGTATTTTGATAGCTACGTATGATAGTGAGATAGTGAATATTAATAAGAAATTAAAAATTACTCTAATCCACTCAAAATAAACATTAGTTAAAGTATCTGGTGACAATTTTATAAATATGAAAACATACGTTATTAATAATAAAAAAAATTATTTAAAGTTTACAGTAGCTTAAGAATTATGTGAGATACTGCAAAAAAATATCAAAAAGTAATTTGTAATATCAATGATTGCATACCATTTAACTTAACATTGTATGTTAATCCGTACTTTATTTAGCACCTCAAATTTTAGGATCATTTATCTAATATAATAAGTTGTTGAATTATTTTTTCAGTTTTATCTATTTATTTTTATGTTAATTGTTTTTTTTCTTTGTTCTCTTCAATATTTAAATGATTGAATATTGACAAACTAAAATATATCATAAATAAATTATTTGAGCTAAATGATGATTAAAATATAGTTAAATAATATCTTATTAGAAAACTGCTGAATGTACTTTAATATGAATAAAATATGTTTTTAAACTTCAAATTATTTTAATAGTTATAATAGAAATAAAATATTAAAAAACACTTTGAATATGAAAATTGTTACTTGTATAATTAACCTTTGAATGAAATATTAACAAAATTTCGTCATTGTCCTTTGATTTTTATAAATCCTAAAATATATATAGGGATAATTTTGTCCCTACATAAAATGGAAGAAACGGTCCTAGCATTCCTCGTTTTATAGATAGTATAGATAATTTGTTTTCTCGCTCAGGGATCTTGGAGGGCCAGCGTCGGGCCATGCTTGCCACTGTAGTTTTGCATGTAAACTAGCTAGCTATCAACTGATCAAGCCTATTTGATTTCGAGACCACCTTCATTCTTCGGAGAACACATCATCTTCTAACGAACCCAATGATACCAAGCTTGTCCTTTGGAGCTCCATTAAAAAAAAAACCATCAACTGCTCAATTTTTTAATCACACTTTTGGGAATGTTAACGCATACCATAAGATAAATCGAAATCATAGTGAGGGATTTATTTGAGAAGAGTCACTTTGCCTCCAAAAAGCAACTTCGCCTTCCACCTAACCAACTTGGCTCGCACAATTAGCTACTAATTAAGCTCTCATTAGTGTTCTCCCTTAGATCACTCATTTGATATGCCCAAACTATGTCAGAGGAAGGTTTATATATTTAATCATGTTGTCCCGTTCAATTGCAATATGCATGTGGGTAGCGTATTGTAGACGCATAAAATTAATTAATTGGTTAATTAAATTGGCCAATTAAATTGTGTCTAAATTAAATTATAATTTATCTTGCAAAATAAGTTATGGAGATAATTATCAATTAATTATTGGCCAATAAGATTATTTCTTCTCTTCCAAGTTATAAGAGATAAATATCAATTTAAAGAGAGTCAATCAAATCGCGCCACGTCATCAAGTAGAATTTAAGTAGGACTCTTATTCCACCATTATAAATAGAGACCCTCCCTACACAATTCAAGACACAACTCAAGAAGAAGAAAAACCGTAGGAGAAAATTCTCTCTACAATATTCAAGTCGTTCTTCAACAAATTCAAGGCGTTCTTCATCAAATCGAGGGCGTTCTTCAACAAATCAAGATCGAAGGAAGATTGAAGGGCCAAATCCATCAAGAACTCCAAGATCTTCAAGTCAAAACCCGTCAAAGTTCAACAAATCAAGATCGAAGGAAGATTGAAGGGTCAAATCCATCAAAAATTCCAAGATCTTCAAGTCAAAACCCGTCAAAGTTCAGTGTTCGATCCGAGATTCAAGTCGCAAGACCCTTGGAAGACGTTATTCAAATCCATCCGGAGAAGATCAAGTTAACAACATGACTCCGAAATTCAAAGTCAAACGCATATTGTTCTTGAGAGAAGAATCAGATGATTAAATTAGAGTTTGTAACCCGCCAATATTTTATTTTAATCTAATAAATTATCTTTGTGCAAGTTTTTCTTGTTTGTCTAAATCACAGATAAGAATTTGTTGCTACAAATTTTGGCACGCCCGGTGGGACATCTCTACCTCTCATCTCTTCTCTCTCTCTCGAAGATCCTCAAAGTGTTTCAGTGATTGCTCTACGTTCGCAATGAAGACTGTTACTTCGGATTCATCAAGTGTGGGCTTAGTTACAAGGAGTATAGCTAAGAAGTTGGAAGCATCCTCCAAGACTAGCTCGACGCCCCAAACCGTTCAGAAAGGCTTACCACCTCTTGTCAACACAAGCGTAGACGTGGAAGGCTCAAAACGAGAGATTTCACAGCCCACGCCTCATTCAACATCAAGCTACTCAGTGATGGCAGCCGTCATGACAACAAACGCTACAACTATGGAAGAGCAAATTACAAGTTTGGCCAAGGCTATTGAGGGACTCACAAAGCACGTTCAACAACAAGATTCTCAAATTGCCAAGTTGATTGACAAGATGGACAAAACCGATGATAGTCAAGCTGTGGATCAGATAGAGGCTCAAGACGTTGCGACATCCACAAAGCAACAATCAGTTGAAAACGAGAAGGCCCCAACTCAAGAACTTCAAGTTTCTTCCGAATGGCTGATTCATATAGATCAAGTGATGACAATGATCAGTGAAACCATCAAAGACAAGTTGGAAGGAAGCTCTAAGTCGTCGTCAACCTATATCAAGCCCTACACACCAAGGGTTGATGATCTAAAGATGCCAATGGGCTATATACCTCCAAAGTTTCAACAATTTGACGGCAAAGGCAACCCCAAGCAACATGTGGCACACTTCGTGGAGACTTGCAATGACGCCGGAACGTACGGAGATCACCTCGTCAAGCAGTTCGTCCGATCGCTCAAAGACAATGCGTTTGATTAGTACATTGGTTTGGGGGCAAATTCCATTGATAGTTGGAAGCACTTAGAGGAAGAATTTCTCAACCGCTTTTACAGCACTCGAAGAACAGTCAACATGATTGAGCTCACCAATTCTCGCCAATGGAAGAAGGAACCTGTCATCGACTACATTAATCGTTGGAGAAATTTGAGTCTTAATTGCAAGGATCGACTGCATGAGACATCAGCTATTGAACTGTGCATCCAAGGAATGCAATGGGGACTCCGATATATCCTTCAAGGAATTCAACCTAAAAGGTTTGAAGAGTTGGCCACTCGAGCACATGATATGGAATTGAGCATACTGCAAATGAAGTCGAAGAACATTCATTCCAAAAGTCGTATCATCTCAAAGAAGAACATGTTGAAGAAGAACAAGAAGATCATGAGGATGGGGGCAAGTCTTTTGAAGAAACAACATCCTATGCAATATGACAAGTCCAAATCAACTGAAGCACTCCTTGATACGAGTTTAAAAGGTCTACAAGTCCAAATCAAGTGAAATACTCCTTGACACGAGTTTAAAAGGTCTACAAGTCCAAATCAAGTGAAACACTCCTTGACACGAGTTTCAAAGGTCTACATGTCCAAATCAAATCAAGCACTCCTTGACACGAGTTTAAAAGTTCTACATGTCCGAATCAAATGAAATACTCCTTGACACGAGTTTAAAAGGTCTACATGTCCAAATCAAACGAAGTACTCATTGACACGAGTTTAAAAGGTCTAGCTACATGCCCAAATCAAACAAAGTAGTCATTGTCACGAGTTTAAAAGGTCTACATGTCCAAAACAAACGAAGTACTCCTTGACATGAGTTTAAAATGTCAACATATCCAAATCAAACCAATGCTCCTTGATATGAGCATAAACTATCTATATATCCAAATCAAGTCAAGGCTCCTTGATACGAGCATAAACTATCTACATATTCGAATCAAGTCAAGGCTCCTTGATACGAGCATAAACTATCTATATATCTAAATCAAGTCAAGGCTCCTTGATACGAGTATAAACTATCTATACATATCAAGTCAAGACTCATTGATACGAGCATAAACTATCTATATATCCAAATCAAGTCAAGGCTCCTCGATACGAGCATAAACTATCTATATATCGAAATCAAGTCAAGGCCCCTTGATACGAGTATAATCTATCTACAAATTCAAGTCAAATGCTCCTTCAGTACGAGTTTAAACGGCAAATGTTTCTCCTTGTCCACATGAGTATAAATTGTGCACGACATCCCTTAAAAGGATATATTTTGAACTACGTTATGACTTGATCCCTTTATAGGGTACGTAGGCAACTTAGAATCTCTCTAAGTTCAGTCATGATTTCAAAAGATATGTGTGCTTTGCTAGATCAAGCTGCAATTGAAGTTGAGCAATTATCGAGACTCATTCACTCCAAGATGCATTGTCCGTGAACAAGTCTCGAGGGGGAATTTGTAGACGCATAAAATTAATTAATTGGTTAATTAAATTGGCCAATTAAATTGTGTTTAAATTAAATTATAATTTATCTTGCAAAATAAGTTATGGAGATAATTATCAATTAATTATTGGCCAATAAGATTATTTCTTCTCTTCCAAGTTATAAGAGATAAATATCAATTTAAAGAGAGTCAATCAAATCGCGCCACGTCATCAAGTAGAATTTAAGTAGGACTCTTATTCCACCATTATAAATAGAGACCCTCCCTACACAATTCAAGACACAACTCAAGAAGAAGAAAAACCGTAGGAGAAAATTCTCTCTACAATATTCAAGTCGTTCTTCAACAAATTCAAGGCGTTCTTCATCAAATCGAGGGCGTTCTTCAACAAATCAAGATCGAAGGAAGATTGAAGGGCCAAATCCATCAAGAACTCCAAGATCTTCAAGTCAAAACCCGTCAAAGTTCAACAAATCAAGATCGAAGGAAGATTGAAGGGTCAAATCCATCAAAAACTCCAAGATCTTCAAGTCAAAACCCGTCAAAGTTCAGTGTTCGATCCGAGATTCAAGTCGCAAGACCCTTGGAAGACGTTATTCAAATCTATCCAGAGAAGATCAACTCAACAACATGACTCCGAAATTCAAAGTCAAACGCATATTGTTCTTGAGAGAAGAATCAGAGGATTAAATTAGAGTTTGTAACCCGCCAATATTTTATTTTAATCTAATAAATTATCTTTGTGCAAGTTTTTCTTGTTTGTCTAAATCGCAGATAAGAATTTGTTGCTACACGTATTTTCCCATATATAACCCATTCTTTTGTAGTTTAACTTTTTGCCCAAAATATTGTTCATATAATGTAACAACCCGACGACGCCTTATAACCATTTATAAACAACAAATTATCATGTGTATAAGAAGAGATCATGAGAGATAGAAAAAACATGTCGACCCACTTTGTATTGAAGAATATAATCATCCACAATTCTTTTTCTTCAAATTATGCGAGATTTGTTGCGCCAAAATGAATAATATTTGAGATAGATGATCACCTTGCTTAAGAGTGTAATCTTCCGACACTATCACCATTGATTTTGAACAAATACCAATTATCGAAATGCTTCTACGTGATGGATGAGAAAAACCAAACCCTTGTGAAGAAATCGCCACTCTAATCGATCGTACGCTTTAGCCATGTCTAGCTAAGCTTGGAAATAATATTTCCTCCACATACCTTCCGATCTAAGTCCCGAATCATCTCTTGAGCTAGCAAAAATATATTGTGCGGATTGCAAGAGGAGATATGACTAGCTCTAGAGAGAGAGTTAGGACTTGATTGAGATCCATAACATGAATAGATTTCTTGGAGCTAAATTATGAGACATACATATATATCATTTTCTATTATTATATCTATTTATTTATTATATTTTTTTCACAAATATAAGAACTTGAGTATCATACTATTATTGCAGGTATTCAGTCTTGGAGTGGGAAAGCTTTTGGAAAAGAATCAATTCTGGTGGTACGGTGGTCAAAAAAACTGGGGCGATCGCACGTAAATAAATATTTGATAAACATAAACTACAATGATTAGACAAAGAGAGGCTACTCATTATATTGGTAGCTTTCATTCCAAATTAATTGTATATACATAATTACCCATCAATTTAATAAAATAAAAAGAAAAACAACTAGTACTATTAAATTAGTATTTGAATTTGAATTTGAAGAAGAAATAAGAAGGTTTGAAGCAAACTAAATGATGGCCATGCACCCAAGCACATCTTAATTAACCAACATCCTCCATCATAATATGTATATTTTATTATGTATATATGTTGAGAGCGAGGTTAATTAATAATTAAAATTAGAAAAGAGAGCATACGACGTATAGGTAGAGTTGTCAAGTGGAGGATGCATATGTGGTACATCTTCAAAGCTCCAATCTCTTCTCATGCCGCTACTCCTCACCAACCTCGGTGTTGGCGTAGTTGGCGCCGACATTGATAACGATGATGATGCTGACGATGATGACCTACTATTACTTTTTTCATTTAATAAATAATCAATTTGATGATGATGATGCTGATGATCAACTTCTTTCTTCGATAATCGACTTCTCATTCTCTCATGAAAATTGGGTTTCTGTGCCAAATTACCAGACCAACTTCTCTCCACTTTCCTCATATATATCTTTAAATTTGATTTCTTCTTCTTCTTCTTCTTCGCATTCTCTAACGTTAACAATTCACCACCAACTTCCCCCATGATTGCACTTTCTTCAGAATAATATTCCATCTACGAACGTTTGTGTTGTGAATTTTGATGATTATTATGATTTTAGTTAGTTGGTTGGTTGGTGGGTTGACAATAATGGCAACAAATTACTACGCGTTCATCTATCTAACTTATATATCATTAATAACACTAATACTAAAATTAGAGATATATTGGAAAAATTATCTATGTTACACTTAACGTGGGGCTAACGCCTTCCATGCGATCGTATTCTCATATTCCTATTCAATGATACCACAACTCCGATAAGAAAGCTTCACCACAAGTACGCTTAACCATTCCTTTCTGCTACTCCCTTCCCTACTCTTCGCTTTTTCGTCCTATTGTTATAGACTAACAATAAAGATGCTTCAATTATATCAATAAATATACACAATTACTAAAATACTCTTTATCTTTAATTGTTTCTCAACTAATTATCTTTCAATTCATTAATAGCGACAAATAGCAAAATTTCAAAAAGAAAAAAAAAAAAAAACAATTAAATTTTCATTTGAGTCTTAAAAGTGATAAATAATTTGGACCAAAAAAAAAAATAAACTTGTCCAAAACGAGACAAAGGCTTCAGAAAGGGGGTTGGGATAAAACAATTTTGAGCATTAAGCTAGGGATCATAACTGTAGCTAGGTTGAGTTTGACATGGAATCTTCACTACACTTTGATTTGCAGGTTTGAATCTTTATCTTGTGGCTCATTAAACCAGAGCAAAAAGAGAATCAACAAGTCTTTCTTCGGTTTTCTTTCTTCCATTAAGATCTGCTGTCAATAATTTGTTGACGGAATTCTCAGTGGAAGCATACAACTTGTTTTAGAAGTCAGTTAGACACATAATTTACAATTTGAAGGCCCAAAAATTAGCAACAAAAGAACACAATGTTTTCATGTTCGGAATGACATATTTCATGAAGCTAGGAAGTGAATAAAACTAGAAGATTGAAATACGCAATTGAGGATCTAAGGAAAGTATTGAAATTGGAATAAAAAGAATGATATGGTGTAGTTAGCAAGCTACGTTTTACCTTGTCAAGTGACTAATTAGGAAGCATATGGATTGCATTTGGCCAAGCCAAAGTTGAATAAGTCGGCAGAATAATGGCAGAATTAGGATTAATTGGTTGTTGTTGTTGTTGTTGACTATTGTCATCATTCGACTCAGTTGAACCACCTGGAGACCCAAAATTAAACATGCTGTTTTGACGAATAGTACTGCTCCTCGTATTAGTAGCACCACTACAAATATACTTTGCCTTTTTCCCATCTGCGATGAAGCTGCCTACCACAACCTGCAAGGCAACACAACCAAACAGACCACCGTCACTATGATGATGACGTCATGGTGATGATGTCATGCTTATACAAAGAAAGAATACTACTAACCTGGACTTGTGAGGCTGCTTTAAGCAACCCAGCAACTCCACCACCCAATACCATACCATCTGAACCCGCCAAAGACACACTAAGACCACCACCACCACTTGTACTTCCCGACAAGCATATTATCTCAAATTGCCCCTGTTCCATTTTTTCACTTCAATATCAATACATACATACATACATTCGTACATACATGTGTAAAAATCAAAATTGACAAAAGAAACCTCATATGTTACAGTTCCACCAGACATGGATGCTTGTCTAAGTGTAACATTGCTGATTGTACCATTAGCTGATAGTATGCAAACCGTCCTACATCCTTGCTTTGAGAATGCCATTATTTTTGAAGCTACATCCTGCAAACCACCACCCAATTTTTTTTAACCAAATCAAACCACATCAATATTTTTGTGGTTTGTCAGATACAATTTTTAGTTCTTCAAGATTCAATAACAGTCATACTTGCATGTTGACTCAGCCTTTACTGCAACACCGAGCATTTAAAACACTTGTTGTAACAATCAACTATTTGACATTAATGTAACATACTAAATTGATACAAGCAATGTAGCAGCAATATTGCAAAAAATCCTAGGTTGACAATCACAATCTAATTGTTCTCTACTAAACAACTTATTACTCATACTTCATTATTTTTACCAAACAGCATATATGAGAATAAGTTACATATCCTCGACTCCATTACCAGAGGCAAAATGTCTTCATATTTTCCTCCGAACATGCGAATATGCACAACCAAACCATTTATTCATGGAATTACAAGTAATAATTATTCATTCAAGAAATTAACAAGTCTTTCATGAAAAAAAGAAGAAAATCGAGTAAGCTCCAATTCTTATACCGATAAGCATAATGTTAAGGAGTCAAAGTTATTAATCGAGTAATTAATATATGTTGACTAAAAAAATTTCACAAAAAAGACAACGTGAGCGAGCCGATTGTGGGTAGCCCCATGAAATGAATATGATATTATAATAATAATTGCAGTGCATCAGGCTCTCATAACAAATTGAATCAAGTTCCTTCCAAGATCTATTATAATAGTGGATTCAACTGATTCTACAAGTACATGTTACAAAGAAGAAATGGATTATTTAATGGATTAAAAGAAATAACCAAAAAACCATTAATAATAATAATAATAATAATAATAGTATTCATTTAATGCACCAAAAATAACAAAGATACTAGTACTTTTGAACTAACCTCACCGGCATTAACTGTAATTACATGAGGCGTGAAACCAACTCCAGGTACTCCTGCTTATTAACCCAAAATTAAATTAAATGAATAAAAAAATAAATCTTCATTTGAAAAATAATGAACATAAGAAGAAGAAGAAAAAAGAAAACCTAGAGAATTCAACTGCTTTTTGACAGAACCAGGAGGCCTGCCACGTAGACGCTTGGCTGCTGTTGGGGTTTCGGAGACCCCAATGCACTTTCTAGGCCTACCCCTTTTTTTCCTCGACGGCTCTCCGCCACCGCCACCGCCACCGCCGCCGTCAGACTGAAGATGATCCACTGTTTTCTGGCCAGACATAGAGTTATTAAAGGGGAACCCATGGTTTTGCTGCTGCATCATATTCATGGTGTTAGGGTTTATAGACAGATTTTGTTGGGATTGAGAGTGCGAGGCCATAACTACACCGTGATTATTATTATTGACGGTGGTGGTGGTGGTGGTGGTGTGGCAGATGGAGAATCAGCTTTATTATTATTTTTTCTTTTTCAAATCGAATAAATAAATTCAATTTTGGGGGATTTCTGGGGTTTATAAAATATTAGGGTTTTATGATCGATCTTCTTTTCCCCAATCAAACTTTGGGCTTTTCTTGTATGTAGATTTAGTTTACCGATTCACCAAAATCTCTTGTTTATTTTCTATGTAGCTAAATTAATAAATAATTTTCTTTCCAAATTATAAAGGTTTAATATCACTTGCAGCCCCTTTTAATTACTCAAGTTACAGATTCATCCCCTCTTACTCGAAAAACTGCTCAAACTCAAACCCCTCTTATTAGATTATTTCGCTTTGGGCTTAATATTTTTACCAAATTATTTTACCAACCCCTCCGCCCTACCAAATCATATCAATTGTCTATCAAAATATTTCTATTGAATGATTATCCTACCATACCGTCTACCATACCGTATTGTTACCGTAATATTTTAGTAGGGCAACGGTGCTCAATATTATTGAAATGGTATTAATCTACCATACCAAAATATTATTAATAAAATAAAAATATTATTTTAATAATTAATTATTATATATAAAAATAAACATATTATATTAAGTACCTACTATTAGTTAATTGGGGCTTAAGATATAGGTCATCGATAACAAAACTTATTAGAACTAAATAATAAGTTCAACTAAACATTTGTTTCACATCCTTCATAAATTTTATTTCAAAAATGTCTGTCCACTCACAAATTCGAAAGTAAAATTCAACTTGCATTTATCATTTTTTTTTTGTCTGCATTTTATTTAATTGCGGGTTTCATTTTCCATTTTCTTGATTGAATTTGGCAATTCTGCATTTTTTGATATGCAGTTCGTTATTGCAAATAAATATTATTATTTTTTTCTTTTTTGGGAATAACTATGGAAACTTTCACATATTTTTGATTTGTTTCCTAAATTTGTGTTAAAGTTAATATGTTCGTGATGATGCTAGAGTTAGATCACCTTTAGAGAGTTGAAGTAGGATGATCTGGAATAGCAGAGTGTATCACTGGCTCACGAGCTTGATGACTTTGAGATACCTGCGATCATAGAACACGTAAACTAAGCCGGGAGTTGATCCGGTGGAAACCCCTTCGACGCTCAACTTAGACGTGCGGATAGTGAAAATAGTCCAGAGAATACAGTTGGTAGTATTGCTCAGATAATAGGACGTACCTTAAGGAATGAGTTCAAACCTTTATTTATACCTCATTGATGGGGCTGAAGTTTAATTAGTTGAGATTATCGGGCCAAAACCTTATTTGAAGATAATTGAGCCTCGGTAATAGTGGTGTTCAATATTGGGCTCGTGGCCCAGTAAGTAAAGAAATTGTAGGCCTATCGGGTTGGCCCAATTAGGCATATCAATTATGTTGCTGCAAAAACGTGTGTGTGGATTTATATATATATATATATATATATATATATATATATATATATATATATATATATATATATATTTTGTATTTTGCCATTTCATAATGTATTTGATCTTGCATATTGCAACAATAATTGTATTTTCGCATCTCGTATTGCAACTTCGAGCACTGTATCTTTTGCTATAGGGATTGTATGATGCGTTTTGATATTGTAATATGCATTGATGCAAATTTGTGCGTATTATAATTGGAAAGTTGGAAAGCTCTTTTGGTTGAACTTGCATTTTACTGTCGCTACAACTATAGGCCAGAAGAAAACAAACAATAGATTCATTAACGGTTGATGCTATTGACACGATCAAGTTTTTAAAAGAGGACGTTATGAAGTTGTGAATTCAGTTGGACGTCGAGATTATAACTATCTTAATATAAATTTAATTGATAGTAAATATGTCAGTAGAGTAATAATTTAATTTAATTTATATTACATTTCTTAGTCAATGTGACCTATAGCTATAATCAACTAACAAAATGGATCCACATCCATAAAAGTTCCAAAGGAGAGGGGTCAAGCCAATTATCTCTTTTTAGTTATATTTAATTAAGGCAATTGCTTATATGTTTTTAAAATTTACTATATATACGTTTATTAATAAGGGTGAATTATGTTATATTTAGAATTGAATTTTATTGTAAATTTTTTAATTTTTTTAACATAAAGTACATATAATTTTCGTTATGAAACTATATAATTTATTTATATAATTTAATTGACATTATTTATATAACTCTTTTAATCATTTTACCTCGTCTACTTAGTTATTATAAATTTATTTGATGTCTATTTACACAAATGTACTGTTGCCCCAGCGGTTAGGGGATCTCTAACTTGAAATCAACTAGATTTCAAAGAGAGAACATGTAGGTTAGAGGATTTAAGGTATAAAAGAAAGGTGTGAATAAAAAAACATTTAGGAGTGTAGCTCATATATTATTTCAAAATCAAGGATTTAATTGAAAATTTGAATTTAAACTTCTCATTTAATTTAAATTAGGTTTAGTATGAGGGGCTCATAGCATATTACCCCTAGTGAAAAGTAATTATACTTTTTTTTTTTTTGAGAAGAAGAATATTATATTAGGCATAGATAGCCAAAGATTGAGGAAGGGTCAATCCTTCAGTACAGGTAGTTCCAAAGTTCTTGGCGAACAAATGAGCCAACTGATTCCCACAACTTTTAATAAAAGAAAAATAACAGGATGAAAAACTTCTAGATAAAAACAAACAATCTTCAATGTATGCACCGTACGATGCCAATGATGATTCTCCCGCTCGGAGTGCATTAATAACTTGTAAACAGTCCCCTTCCAACACTATCGAGTTCCAACCTTTCGTTCGAGCCCAGGATATTCCTACAAGGGCTGCATGTGCCTCACATTCCACCGGTTTGGGCCGGCCCAAAAATCGTCTAACAGCCCACCAAACGCATTCCCCGTTCCAGTCTCTTGCTATCGTTGGAATAAAAATTCTCCCCAATAGGAACCGATGCATCGAAATTAACTTTTATCGTCTCTGTAGGAGGAGGTGACCATGTTGTCGGGAAAGAAGTTCGATTTGTACTCTCCTTCATGAAGCAAGTCTGGTCAAATTCAAGTAAATGCGCCGTGCACCAGCTAGTGAAGTTTGTTGCTGCCATACTCTCCTCGCCGTGCATGGATTTGTTCCGCGACTCCCACGCCTTCCAGACTACGGTCATTGCAAGTCTGAAGTTATGGTCGTCAAGTTTGCTTCGTACATATTCAATCCAACGTCGCATCGAGGAGTGATGATGTAGAAGCTTCAGGTTGAAAGGAGAAGAGCTCCACACCTTCCCCATATTGCAATAACTTTGAATAACATGCATAATATTTTCCAACTCAGCTCCACATCTCATGCATCTTGGGGAGTGGGCCACTTTTCGGCGGAAAAGCTCCCCATTTGTGGGTAGGATCTCAGAGCATGCCCTCCATAAGAAGTTTCGAATTCTTGGAGGAAGACGAAGTTCCCATATAGACTTCTAATTCCAGCTAGCCACTCCATTTTGTGCTGCTCCTTCTGCCCCGCTGGTTCCTCTCGAAGATAGTAGGTTCGTGACAATGTTGTGATAGCACGTACGCACTGTAAAATGGCCAGATTTGGAGTAGTGCCAGATCCAACGGTCCTTCGCATTACTGCAGCCGATTGGTACCCCCAAGATTCTGTC
Organism: Erythranthe guttata; assembly: GCF_056151865.1. Lineage (NCBI taxonomy): Eukaryota > Viridiplantae > Streptophyta > Magnoliopsida > Lamiales > Phrymaceae > Erythranthe > Erythranthe guttata. Next base: position 12,149,866 of record NC_142533.1, read on the forward strand.
CCGGTCCACCGGCCAAAAGACCTCGTCAACCAACTCAGTGTTCCACAATTGGGTGTGTTGGTCAATTGAATCTGACACTCGATCTGGGAAACTACTCGTAATCGGTCTCTTCGTTAAAACTTTGAAATTCCCGTCCTCGCAAATCCATGGTCAGCCCAAATGGAAGTGGAAGTCCCATCGCCAATTCGTATGCGGATTCCTTGTAGAAGAAATTTCCGAGTTTTGAACATGCTTCTCCACGTTGTCGACGGACGAACATCGATATCTGCCCGGAGAATATCAGAATGAGGAAAGTACCGAGCCTTGAGAATTTGGGAAAGAAGCAGATCTGGTTTCGATAGCACTCTCCACACTTGTTTAGCCAGCATCGCGTAGTTAAAACTCCTCAAATCACGGAAACCCATACCACCAATCGATTTCGAGGTACACATTTTCATCCATGACACCCAAGCCATGCTCTTACTCGAAACTCCTCCCCACCAAAATCTACGGATAGCCATTTCAAGATCGTCGAGCAAACCCACTGGCAGCTCGAAGCAGCCCATGATATAGGAGGGGATTGCTTGTAGAACCGCCTTTATCAACACCTCTTTTCCCGTTTGTGAAAGTTTCTTCTCCCCCCATCCTCTGATTTTAGCCCAAAGCCGGTCTCTTAGAAATTGGAAAATTTCGTTTCGAGATTTCCCTAGCGAGGCCGGCATACCTAGATACTTATCGTGTCTCTCTACCACACGGAAACCTAATAAGTTATGAATCGATTCCATGACCTCATGGTGTGTGGACGGGCTGAAACACATAGTGGACTTCTCATAATTAATCTCTTGTCCGGAAATGCGAGCATATTGGTCCAAGAAAGGAGGGTGTCGTCCGCAAAAGCAGAGAATAGAAATTGTGGGTGCCGTTGGAGCGACTTTGACTCCAACAATTTCGCCCCTAGCCACGGCTTGATGAACCATCGCGATTAAAACCTCTGCACTGTTAGAGTAGGTGACCAACAAGCCAACATGTGGCTGTGGTCTTTCGTATTTATTATTGTAATAAACGAACCTTTATTCGTATTAATGATAAAACACCTTGGCATTCTATATCTTTGTCCCTTTGTCACAAGCATAGATATAGTCCTTACAGTTATTACAAGTACTAGTAATTGATCGTTAGGATCGTGAGATATTTACTCAAGTATTATAACTGTTAAACATGTTCCTAGTCGAAGGGTTACGCCACTAATGAGGATATCGGCCTTTCCCATTAAGACTAGCACTTAGTGTATGTGTACTGCATCTCATCAGTGAACGGTATTGTGATATCGGCATGCATAAGTGGGTGCTCGTAAGTTGACGAGTTCACTGAACTCCCTCACCCTAGAAATCTCTAAGTGGTTCCCAATAATCGAGTAGAGATATCTATGGTATAGTTGTACACCATTAGTCCTTATGACCTAGACATCACCGTGACTTCACTAGAGGACCAGCTGTATCGTGACCTGTCCCTGAGTTCCACCGAGGACCATCCCAAGGGCCAGTGTTCGTGCAGTCCGAAATCTAGTGGGAGGTCTGTGCATTGTAGTCGGGGATTCGATCGCTAGAATAGTCTTGGATGTCCTGTGTGTTCTGAAAGTTTGTAATCATTCTAAGTCTCTGGCCAGAGCTGACTAAGTGATGATTAGAGAATTCGATTCTCTAAGTCATGCACGTAAGGATTACAACACTTGGAACGATCGCACCGTCATCGAACATATAAAGAGGTCTCGATGAACCAATGCCTCTAGTTCGATCGGGACATATGTATCGAAGGGACCGTACTGTACGTTAACTATATCTGAAGGTTCTTGCAGGCACTTCATTTGTATCTAGGGAATCATGACGCGTAGTTGCTAGACGTGAATCTTGATTCGTTGGGTGATTAAGGTGAAACGAGCTTCATTTTAATCGTAACTCTAAGGGACGAGTTTTGACCACAAAGAGTTGTGGGCCCACGGCTAGCTTACACCTGAACCATCGAGGGTCACACTGCTCGTGCACATGAGATCTTTGAATAAACGGTCACAGATAAAATAGTTTATCTTTGCATGATTGGAAGTCAATACGATTGAGTCCAACATTCGTAATTTGGAATTATGAATGAGAATAAGAAAAGGAAAGGAATAGGCGAACGTATTAGTGAACTTTCTAAATCGGGAAGTTTCCAAATTTAGAAAGTGCACTGAACTAGGGTTTCCACTTTTGGAAAGTTGGAAAATGAGAAAAGGCACTCGTAATGACGAGGAAATTATAATGATTCCGAAAATGTAATCGTTGCAATTTTTCGGTCATTGAATTAAGAGAGAGACGAGCAAGTAAAAGTACTAACGGACTTAAGCTGTTGGGCCCGGTCCAACTTAAGCCCGCTAGGGTTTTATGCAAGACATATAAAAACTTGATTTATAGGTCTTGCACAAACACACAACACAACCCTAACCCTAGAGCCGTCCACCCCTCTCTCTCGGCCTCTCTCTCCCACGGCCAACACCGCCGCCCACTCCGCCGCTTCGCCGGAATCGGCCGTTGATCGGCCGATTGGTTTGGTAGTCTCTTTCCTTCTCTTTTTCTTCCGTTTTATTCTAACTACTTCGTGTCTAGTGCCACGTTTTAGTAGATCGAAGTATACGAGGTGAAATCCGAGAGGAGGAAGATCGAAGATCGAGAAATCGAAGAGCAGCGCACGAGCCGAAGCCGCACGCTGCCCCACGCGCCGCCCCGGAAGACCGCGCGTGTACCTCACGCGCCGCCGTGGGCCGATCTACTGCTGCTGCCGTTGCACCGCTGCTGCCCCGATTGTACGGATTGGTTTCCGTAGCAATCTCGACTTGCTAAACGCTCCTACCTCACGCTTGAAGAGGTAAATACACGAAACCCTAGTTTCGATTCGTTTAAGTTTAAACTATGATTTCATGTTTGCTATCGTATGATTTTATGTGATTATGTGTAATCGTTTTAATCTTTGCAAGCATGTTAAGTGGTTTAAACGCGAGCATGCTAATTGATTTAATTTCGATTAAGTAATTAAGCATGTTGTTGTTTTAATTTCGCTGGAAGCGCAAAGGTACGCAATGTATGTTGTTTTTAATTTCGCTGGAAGCGCAAAGGTACGCAATTAATTGATTTAATTTGTCGGGCATGTGCTTATGTGCTTTAAAGTCGTTTAAATCGCATAAAATTTTTGTTTTCCGATGCGTACACGTGCCCGAAACCCAACAGTGGTATCAGAGCTCGTTGCGCAATTAATTGCGTTCGTTGTAATATGCTATGATTTTATGCATGTTCGATTTATTAAAGTAGTGATTGTTGTATTATGTAATTGGGAGTTTTCGTAAGTTTAAAATATTTTTGAAATATTGTTTAGAGTTTTTCCAGCTTTAAAACTGTTTAAAATTGGAAAATCGGATCTGAAATTATTTTTAAAACATCGGTTTTTAATTGTTCGGATCGAACCGGTCGAACCGGCCGGTTCGATGGTTGTGTACGATCCAAGTGACCGAATCCAAGTGGATTCGGGTCGGTCAGACCGGTTCTCGGTCCGACTGACCCGGCCCACTGATTTGGGTCAATTGGATCGGGCAGAACCGGACCGTTTCGGTCCGAACCGGTCAGACCGGTCGGCCGAACCGGTTCACTGAAAACAAAAAAAAAAAAAAAAAAAAAAATATTTCAGATTTCTAAAATTAAACTTAAAACAAATTGATTTTAATTTTTGGAAAATTATTTTCAATTAATCCCAATTAGATAATTGGATCAACAATCATCTATTTTAGTAAATAGGTGTTAAATTAATTAAATTGATTTAAATTGTTAAATTGATTTCAATTAATAGAACACATATATAATATTGATTATAAGTTCAACTTAATTAGTAGTACCTCAACATTATTTGAATGATTTATGCTAGTTGAGGTTCTATAATTATTTTGAAAAACCCGATAATTAATTAATGTAATTAATTATATAATTAGGTCGTATGTTCCTCTTAGGACAATATGCGTTTCCATATACCTTTAGAGAACATAGATGTAGGAATCACATAGACCAATCCAAACCTTCTGATGAGATAAAACTTTTAATAAAACCCCTCATTCTTAATCTAATTGAGAATCATTTCAAGCTATAAAGAAAAACCCAATCTGTTGAGTTATTTCTTTCCTTCTGCCAACGGTTGGATTATGTGTAGCCCTTTGCTGTAGTGCAGTAAGCCGTGTTAGCGGGGAGTGCTATGGTAGAGTAAGCTGTAATTCAATTGACATAGTGATGAAGGTAGCCATAGAAAAGGGTTATGTTGGATTAACGTGGTCGGCTAGATTAACTAGGGACTGCGTTAGTTTGGCATAATCAAGTTCTATGAGCATCTTTGATTGGTAGGTTAGACTTGACACACGACGATTTTGATATTCACGAGATTAACTTAGGTCATTATCAAGTGTGAGGAAAATTAATTTAGGGTCATATTGTGGATATGATTGATTGTGATCTACCTTTGGGCAAATATAATCGGGCTAGATTAACTACGGGTTATATTTGTCTATTGGACCTAAAGCCCATTAAGAAAAATCAGTTTTCTCGTTTGTCTACTAGAGGGAAGTGGAATTCGATAAAATTAGTGGGAGAACAATTAAATAACATAAGGCCAAACATTTAATTGTAACAATCATTTAACGCGAATCTCTAATAATCCTCTTCTCTATATATCTCAGATAATCATGTCTAAGAATCCCATAATGTCAATCCTCGACAATAAACTCAATGGCCCTAATTACCTAGATTGGTTGCGTAGTCTTAAGCTTGTGCTAACTGTTGAGGGGCGTCTCTATGTATTGAACGAGAGACTTCCCGCCACTATACCTGCCACAGCGACTGATGCTGAAAAGGAAACTTATGAAGTTTGGAAGAAAGATGACACTCATGCTAGGTGCTATATGTTAGCCGCCATGGAGCCCGCGCTTGCGAGGAAATATGAGTCTCACATGCATGCTTTCGATATAAAGGCTCATCTCGATAGCATGTATAGTGAGAATATTAGGGCATCGAGGTACGCTGCTACAAAGGAGTTGATCACGGCGAGACTGCGCGAAGGGACTTCGGTCCACGAGCACTGTCTCAAAATGATCACTCTCCTTGAAAAGCTAGTGAATCTTGATGTCACCCTCCCGGCCGAGCTCTCGTTGGATTTGATCCTGTTGTCTCTTCCTAGTTCCTATGAATCGTTCATAGTGAAATTCAACATGAACAAACTAGATCCTCCCTTGGATGAGTTAATGAACATGTTGGTCAGCTTCGAGTCCACTATTAAGAAAGAGAAGTCTGTTCTCATTGCTGCTACTTCTGGAAAGAAGAGTTCTTTCCAAAAGAAGAGAAAGGAAAGAGTTACCTTCCCAAACAACAAGTTCGAGGTGGGTGAAGGTAGTGGGGGCCCCAAAGCAAAGGTTGGTAAGCAAGTTGATGATGCTTGCCATCACTGTGGAAAGAAAGGACATTGGCGCCGCAACTGCAAGGCTTACCTAAAGCAGAAAGGTTCTGAAAAGGGTACGTATTTCATTGACGTAAATTTGTCTGTCAACTCTTCTTCTTGGGTATTGGATACGGGCTGTGGCTCACATTTGTGCAATGATTTGCAGCTAATGACAAGAAGTCGAAGACTTAGAGCGGGTGAGACCTACCTAAGGATGGGGAATGGAACAAGAGTTGCTGATGAAGCCATTGGCACAATTTACTTAAATGTTTTGGATTCTAGTTTTCCTATTGTTTTGAACGATTGTTTATTTGTTCCGTCGCTCATTAGAAACCTTATTTCTATTCTTGTATTAGATATTGAAGGTTTTACTTTTGTTTTTGGAAATTCGATTTGCATTATACAAAAGAATGAGAATTTAATTTGCAAAGGACGACTATTAAACAACTTGTATGAACTAAATCCAAATGAAATACCTATTAATGTTATATCAGCAAAACGTAAGGAGATAGATCAAAACCCCGCACAACTTTGGCACGCTAGAATAGGTCATGTCTCTTTAAGAAGGATGAACGATTTTGTCAGTGAAGGATTGTTCTCTTTGGAGGACGTGAAATCACTGCAAACTTGTGAATCCTGCCTTAAAGGGAAAATGACCAAGTCACCCTACAAAGGGAAAATGGAACGAGCCGAGGGTCTTTTGGATTTGATCCATACAGACGTATGTGGTCCACTAAGTGTTAGTGCGAAGGGTGGATATAACTACTTTGCTACCTTTACCGACGATTATTCTAGGTATGGGTATGTGTACTTAATGAAGTACAAGTCTGAAACATTTGAAAAGTTCAAAGATTTTAGACATGAAGTGGAAAAGCAACTCGGACGAAGTATTAAGAAGCTGCGATCCGATCGTGGTGGAGAATACTTGAGCATCGAGTTCATTGACTATCTAAAAGAAAATGGGATACAGTCCCAATGGACTCCACCGGGAACTCCTCAACTTAATGGAGTATCCGAACGTCGGAATCGAACTTTATTAGATATGGTTCGATCCATGATGGGGTTCACAAACTTACCGGCATACTTGTGGGGTCATGCACTTCGTACTCCCGCGTATTTGCTGAATAGAGTTAACACCAAAGCAGTTAAATCCACACCTTATGAACTTTGGCATTCCCGGAAACCCAATTACAAACATATTAGGATATGGGGTTGTCCCGCTTATGTGAAGCGATTAGTGGGAGATAAGTTGGATAGTAAATCCGACTTGTGCTATTTTGTGGGGTATCCCGAAGACTCAATGGGATACGAGTTTTATTATGTCAAAGAAGCAAAGACGTTTGTTTCGAGAAATGCCACCTTTTTGGAAAGGGAGTTTCTATCCGATAGAAAGGGCAGCATGATAGAACTTGAAGTAGTTCAAGAACCACAAAGTGAAGTTCAAACGCAAGAACAAGTAATCGAACCAATACAACAAACCACTAATATACCTCCTGAACCTATGGTACGTAGATCCGAAAGAGTTCGGAAAATGCCGGATATGTTATTCCTCCTCGAAAATGATGAAGATCATGTTGATCTTGGACAAGATCCAAGAACATACAATGAGGCCGTATCGGATGCGGACATGGGACATTGGCTAACTGCCATGAAATCCGAAATGGACTCCATGTACTCCAACAAGGTATGGACCTTGGTAGATCCACCCAAAGGAATTGTTCCTATAGGCTGCAAGTGGATCTATAAGAAGAAAATTGGAGTTGATGGAAAGGTATCGACCTATAAGGCTAGATTGGTAGCAAAAGGATACACTCAAAGGCAAGGTGTTGACTATGAGGAAACCTTTTCGCCAGTCGCGATGCTGAAGTCCATTAGGATTTTGCTGGCCATAGCTGCGTGGTACGACTACGAGATATGGCAAATGGATGTGAAGACCGCCTTCCTTAATGGAGATATTGAGGAAGAAATTTACATGGCGCAGCCGGAAGGCTTCATATCTTCTAGAAGTGAGCAAAAGGTTTGCAAGCTCCAGCGATCCATTTATGGATTGAAGCAAGCATCCCGTAGTTGGAACATTAGGTTCGACTCAACTATCAAAGAGTTTGATTTTGAGAAGAATCCGGAGGAACCTTGTGTATACAAGAAGGTTAGTGGGAGGGCAATGATATTTTTAGTGCTTTACGTTGATGACATTCTACTCATTGGGAATGACGTAGGAATGCTGCAACAAACGAAAGCATGGTTGTCCACACGTTTCTCAATGAAGGATTTGGGAGAAGCATCTTACGTATTAGGAATACGCATCTATAGAGATAGAGCAAGAAAGATGCTTGGCTTATCCCAAAGCCTGTACATAGACACCGTTATGAAACGGTTTAGCATGGAAGAATCCAAGAAGGGATTCTTGCCAATGTCCCATGGGGTTCGTCTCTCGAAATCTATGTGTCCGCAAACACCTAGTGAAATCGAGGAGATGAAAATGACGCCCTATGCTTCTGCCATAGGAAGCATAATGTATGGCATGCTATGTACGAGACCCGATATTGCGTATGCTGTGAGTGTCACAAGCAGATATCAGTCTAACCCCGGCCCGGCTCACAGGAAAGCCGTGAAAGATATCCTCAAGTACTTGCGAAGAACTAAGGATATATTTTTGGTCTATGGGGGTGCCGAGTTGAAATTAGAGGGTTTTACTGACTCTAGTTTTCAATCGGATGTGGACGACTCAAAGTCAAATTCTGGATTTATATTCACGCTTAATGGTGGTGCCGTGTGTTGGAAGAGCTCCAAGCAAAGCACGACGGCCGATTCCACTACCGAAGCGGAATACATTGCAGCGTCCGAAGCTGCAAAAGAAGGGACTTGGATAAGGAAATTCATCCAAGAGTTGGGTGTAATTCCTGATGCTAGTGATCCAGTATCGTTGTACTGTGATAACACCGGAGCCGTGGCGCAAGCTAAGGAGCCACGATCTCATCAGAAGTCGAAGCATATTCTGAGGAAGTATCCCGTGATCCGAGAGATCATTGATAGAGGTGAAGTTAAGGTTGAACGAGTCACCTCGGAAGAGAACGTTGCAGACCCCTTCACGAAGCCTTTACCGAGATCGGTCCATGAGAAACATCGAGAGTCGATGGGATTGCGATTCATGGGTAGTTGGCTTTAGGTCAAGTGGGAGATTGTTAGAGTAGGTGACCAACAAGCCAACATGTGGCTGTGGTCTTTCGTATTTATTATTGTAATAAACGAACATTTATTCGTATTAATGATAAAACACCTTGGCATTCTATATCTTTGTCCCTTTGTCACAAGCATAGATAGTCCTTACAGTTATTACAAGTACTAGTAATTGATCGTTAGGATCGTGAGATATTTACTCAAGTATTATAACTGTTAAACGTGTTCCTAGTCGAAGGGTTACGCCACTAATGAGGATATCGGCCTTTCCCATTAAGACTAGCACTTAGTGTATGTGTACTGCATCTCATCAGTGAACGGTATTGTGATATCGGCATGCATAAGTGGGTGCTCGTAAGTTGACGAGTTCACTGAACTCCCTCACCCTAGAAATCTCTAAGTGGTTCCCAATAATCGAGTAGAGATATCTATGGTATAGTTGTACACCATTAGTCCTTATGACCTAGACATCACCGTGACTTCACTAGAGGACCAGCTGTATCGTGACCTGTCCCTGAGTTCCACCGAGGACCATCCCAAGGGCCAGTGTTCGTGCAGTCCGAAATCTAGTGGGAGGTCTGTGCATTGTAGTCGGGGATTCGATCGCTAGAATAGTCTTGGATGTCCTGTGTGTTCTGAAAGTTTGTAATCATTCTAAGTCTCTGGCCAGAGCTGACTAAGTGATGATTAGAGAATTCGATTCTCTAAGTCATGCACGTAAGCATTACAACACTTGGAACGATCGCACCGTCATCGAACATATAAAGAGGTCTCGATGAACCAATGCCTCTAGTTCGATCGGGACATATGTATCGAAGGGACCGTACTGTACGTTAACTATATCTGAAGGTTCTTGCAGGCACTTCATTTGTATCTAGGGAATCATGACGCGTAGTTGCTAGACGCCAATCTTGATTCGTTGGGTGATTAAGGTGAAACGAGCTTCATTTTAATCGTAACTCTAAGGGACGAGTTTTGACCACAAAGAGTTGTGGGCCCACGGCTAGCTTACACCTGAACCATCGAGGGTCACACTGCTCGTGCACATGAGATCTTTGAATAAACGGTCAGAGATAAAATAGTTTATCTTTGCATGATTGGAAGTCAATACGATTGAGTCCAACATTCTTAATTTGGAATTATGAATGAGAATAAGAAAAGGAAAGGAATAGGCGAACGTATTAGTGAACTTTCTAAATCGGGAAGTTTCCAAATTTAGAAAGTGCACTGAACTAGGGTTTCCACTTTTGGAAAGTTGGAAAATGAGAAAAGGCACTCGTAATGACGAGGAAATTATAATGATTCCGAAAATGTAATCGTTGCAATTTTTCGGTCATTGAATTAAGAGAGAGACGAGCAAGTAAAAGTACTAACGGACTTAAGCTGTTGGGCCCGGTCCAACTTAAGCCCGCTAGGGTTTTATGCAAGACATATAAAAACTTGATTTATAGGTCTTGCACAAACACACAACACAACCCTAACCCTAGAGCCGTCCACCCCTCTCTCTCGGCCTCTCTCTCCCACGGCCAACACCGCCGCCCACTCCGCCGCTTCGCCGGAATCGGCCGTTGATCGGCCGATTGGTTTGGTAGTCTCTTTCCTTCTCTTTTTCTTCCGTTTTATTCTAACTACTTCGTGTCTAGTGCCACGTTTTAGTAGATCGAAGTATACGAGGTGAAATCCGAGAGGAGGAAGATCGAAGATCGAGAAATCGAAGAGCAGCGCACGAGCCGAAGCCGCACGCTGCCCCACGCGCTGCCCCGGAAGACCGCGCGTGTACCTCACGCGCCGCCGTGGGCCGATCTGCTGCTGCTGCCGTTGCACCGCTGCTGCCCCGATTGTACGGATTGGTTTCCGTAGCAATCTCGACTTGCTAAACGCTCCTACCTCACGCTTCAAGAGGTAAATACACGAAACCCTAGTTTCGATTCGTTTATGTTTAAACTATGATTTCATGTTTGCTATCGTATGATTTTATGTGATTATGTGTAATCGTTTTAATCTTTGCAAGCATGTTAAGTGGTTTAAACGCGAGCATGCTAATTGATTTAATTTCGATTAAGTAATTAAGCATGTTGTTGTTTTAATTTCGCTGGAAGCGCAAAGGTACGCAATGTATGTTGTTTTTAATTTCGCTGGAAGCGCAAAGGTACGCAATTAATTGATTTAATTTGTCGGGCATGTGCTTATGTGCTTTAAAGTCGTTTAAATCGCATAAAATTTTTGTTTTCCGCTGCGTACACGTGCCCGAAACCCAACAGTGGTATCAGAGCTCGTTGCGCAATTAATTGCGTTCGTTGTAATATGCTATGATTTTATGCATGTTCGATTTATTAAAGTAGTGATTGTTGTATTATGTAATTGGGAGTTTTCGTAAGTTTAAAATATTTTTGAAATATTGTTTAGAGTTTTTCCAGCTTTAAAATTGTTTAAAATTGGAAAATCGGATCTGAAATTATTTTTAAAACATCGGTTTTTAATTGTTCGGATCGAACCGGTCGAACCGGCCGGTTCGATGGTTGTGTACGATCCAAGTGACCGAATCCAAGTGGATTCGGGTCGGTCAGACCGGTTCTCGGTCCGACTGACCCGGCCCACTGATTTGGGTCAATTGGATCGGGCAGAACCGGACCGTTTCGGTCCGAACCGGTCAGACCGGTCGGCCGAACCGGTCAGACCGGTCGGCCGAACCGGTTCACTGAAAACAAAAAAAAAAAAAAAAAAAAAATATTTCAGATTTCTAAAATTAAACTTAAAACAAATTGATTTTAATTTTTGGAAAATTATTTTCAATTAATCCCAATTAGATAATTGGATCAACAATCATCTATTTTAGTAAATAGGTGTTAAATTAATTAAATTGATTTAAATTGTTAAATTGATTTCAATTAATAGAACACATATATAATATTGATTATAAGTTCAACTTAATTAGTAGTACCTCAACATTATTTGAATGATTTATGCTAGTTGAGGTTCTATAATTATTTTGAAAAACCCGATAATTAATTAATGTAATTAATTATATAATTAGGTCGTATGTTCCTCTTAGGACAATATGCGTTTCCATATACCTTTAGAGAACATAGATGTAGGAATCACATAGACCAATCCAAACCTTCTGATGAGATAAAACTTTTAATAAAACCCCTCATTCTTAATCTAATTGAGAATCATTTCAAGCTATAAAGAAAAACCCAATCTGTTGAGTTATTTCTTTCCTTCTGCCAACGGTTGGATTATGTGTAGCCCTTTGCTGTAGTGCAGTAAGCCGTGTTAGCGGGGAGTGCTATGGTAGAGTAAGCTGTAATTCAATTGACATAGTGATGAAGGTAGCCATAGAAAAGGGTTATGTTGGATTAACGTGGTCGGCTAGATTAACTAGGGACTGCGTTAGTTTGGCATAATCAAGTTCTATGAGCATCTTTGATTGGTAGGTTAGACTTGACACACGACGATTTTGATATTCACGAGATTAACTTAGGTCATTATCAAGTGTGAGGAAAATTAATTTAGGGTCATATTGTGGATATGATTGATTGTGATCTACCTTTGGGCAAATATAATCGGGCTAGATTAACTACGGGTTATATTTGTCTATTGGACCTAAAGCCCATTAAGAAAAATCAGTTTTCTCGTTTGTCTACTAGAGGGAAGTGGAATTCGATAAAATTAGTGGGAGAACAATTAAATAACATAAGGCCAAACATTTAATTGTAACAATCATTTAACGCGAATCTCTAATAATCCTCTTCTCTATATATCTCAGATAATCATGTCTAAGAATCCCATAATGTCAATCCTCGACAATAAACTCAATGGCCCTAATTACCTAGATTGGTTGCGTAGTCTTAAGCTTGTGCTAACTGTTGAGGGGCGTCTCTATGTATTGAACGAGAGACTTCCCGCCACTATACCTGCCACATCGACTGATGCTGAAAAGGAAACTTATGAAGTTTGGAAGAAAGATGACACTCATGCTAGGTGCTATATGATAGCCGCCATGGAGCCCGCGCTTGCGAGGAAATATGAGTCTCACATGCATGCTTTCGATATAAAGGCTCATCTCGATAGCATGTATAGTGAGAATATTAGGGCATCGAGGTACGCTGCTACAAAGGAGTTGATCACGGCGAGACTGCGCGAAGGGACTTCGGTCCACGAGCACTGTCTCAAAATGATCACTCTCCTTGAAAAGCTAGTGAATCTTGATGTCACCCTCCCGGCCGAGCTCTCGTTGGATTTGATCCTGTTGTCTCTTCCTAGTTCCTATGAATCGTTCATAGTGAACTTCAACATGAACAAACTAGATCCTCCCTTGGATGAGTTAATGAACATGTTGGTCAGCTTCGAGTCCACCATTAAGAAAGAGAAGTCTGTTCTCATTGCTGCTACTTCTGGAAAGAAGAGTTCTTTCCAAAAGAAGAGAAAGGAAAGAGTTACCTTCCCAAACAACAAGTTCGAGGTGGGTGAAGGTAGTGGGGGCCCCAAAGCAAAGGTTGGTAAGCAAGTTGATGATGCTTGCCATCACTGTGGAAAGAAAGGACATTGGCGCCGCAACTGCAAGGCTTACCTAAAGCAGAAAGGTTCTGAAAAGGGTACGTATTTCATTGACGTAAATTTGTCTGTCAACTCTTCTTCTTGGGTATTGGATACGGGCTGTGGCTCACATTTGTGCAATGATTTGCAGCTAATGACAAGAAGTCAAAGACTTAGAGCGGGTGAGACCTACCTAAGGATGGGGAATGGAGCAAGAGTTGCTGCTGAAGCCATTGGCACAATTTACTTAAATGTTTTGGATTCTAGTTTTCCTATTGTTTTGAATGATTGTTTATTTGTTCCGTCGCTCATTAGAAACCTTATTTCTATTCCTGTATTAGATATTGAAGGTTTTACTTTTGTTTTTGGAAATTCGATTTGCATTATACAAAATAATGAGAATTTAATTTGCAAAGGACGACTATTAAACAACTTGTATGAACTAAATCCGCCAAGAAACCAAGACGGTTAAGGATTTTCCTCAAAAATATCCATTCGATCCGATCGTAAGCTTTGCTAATGTCAAGCTTTACTGCCATATAATTCATGCGACTACTAGGGTTTGTTTTGATAAAATGGTTCACTTCGTAGGCAACTAAGACATTATCGGTAATAAGCCGTTTCGGGACAAAGGCAGATTGGGTGGGAGGGATGATGTCATTGAGAATTCTTTTGAGTCGGTCGGCAATAGCTTTAGACCCAATTTTATAAATTACGTTGCAAAGGCTAATAGGCCGATAATCCGTAATCCTCTCTAGTTTGTTGACTTTAGGAATTAAAACAATAAAGGTAAAGTTTAGAGCGGGGTTCAAGACTTTTTTATTAAGGAAATCCAACACACGAGGTAATACTAGAGCCCAAAAAATGCCAATATTTCGAAAAGAATAGAACAGGGAGACCATCAGGGCCTGGAGATTTTAGAGGAGCCATATTACTAAGTGCGGTAGTTACCTCGGTTGCCTGCGCTGCCTCACTTGTGACTCGCGGAGCCACCTGTTCCAACACCTCATCTATCTCAATCTCACTCAGATTAGTTGAAAGGAGAGTATGGTCGAAATACTCAGTGATGATCCGCTCAATAGCTTCACTCTGATTTTGCCAAACCCCATTTTTGTCTTTTAACTTATTCACCATGTTAACTCGTTTCCTGGCCGAGGCCTTGGCATGAAAGAAACGGGTGTTTCTATCCCCTTCTTTAATCCACTGCACTCTACTCCGCTGGCGCCAATAAGCATCATTGTCACTGTATAACTGTTCCAAATTCCCCCGGAGAGATTTCAATTCATCCTTTGTGGCCTCAGTAAGAGTGCCATTATTGAGTAGGTGAATTTTCTTTTCAAGCTCCTGAATTTGTTGATGAGGATTTCAGACTGTAGTTTTGCTCCATTGGATAAGCGCAGCTCGACACTCTCGCGTTTTATTTATTATGTCAGCCATCGGATCTAAATCCCCATTGTCTTCCCACGACCGGCGCACTATGTCCTCACAATCTTCCCTCCGAAACCACATAGATTCAAATCTGAAAGGCCTCCTAGACCGCCGTCGATTGGTACTTGGAGTTTCCTTGAGTTCAAGTAGCACAGGGAGATGATCAGATCCTGCATATTGCAAGTGATGAACCTTCGCGCAAGGAAACAGTCCAGTCATACCACCATTAGAGCACACTCGATCAAGACGGCAGCGGACCGTGTACGGCATGTCCCTCTTGTTCGATCATGTGAATGGAAAGCCTTCGTAACCAAGATCGGACAGATCACATTCATTGAGGGTTGATCGGAATTCTTCGATGTGAAGTGGTGTTTTTGAGATACCCCCTTCTTTTTCTGAGTTGCATAAAATTTCGTTAAAATCGCCGCCGATGATCCACGACATGTTTCCTTGAGAGTGAAGTTGGCGAATCAAGTCCCAAGATTCCTTTCGTTTATCCTTTTCAGGCCTTCCATAGAAACCGGTACATCTCCATTTCCTAGAGGTAATCGCGCAGACCATCTCCGCATCTATATGTCCCCTTGAGAAGCTTCTAAGGTTAACATTCACATCTTTCCTCCATAACATTGCCAAGCCTCCCGAATTACCCACTCTATCTACAGCAAAACCAAACCGATTCCATCTCTCTTTAAGTAAGTCAATAAATTGTATTGTGGCTTTTGTTTCCGAGAGAAACAACACCGCGGGGTTATACTTTCGGAGCATATCTTCGATCTCATATTGTCAAGGGACCCCTAAGCCCTTGACAATTCCAGAATATGCAATTCATTGGTCCCGGCGGGGCTGCATTGCAGCCTCCACCGATGAAAACAGGTCTTCCTCGTCACGAAGAGACATTTGGGGCTTCTTGGTAACTCTATGAGAATCGATGGCGGCATTTTCATCCGCATTTTTCTTCCTGCTCTTGCTTGAGACCTTGATTATTCGCCTTATGGGTGTTGTCTCGTTTGCTGCCGAATGATCTCTGACTATGTTATTTACTAGCCGTGACTCGTCTAGCTCCAACATCATCTGGTTCTCCTTTCCCGTTCCCCTCCCTTCAATATTGTGTTCTGATCTGACCGCCGATGGCCCTCGCGGAGTGTTTTGGGATAAGATCCCCTGATGTGTCTGCAAGGTCGGTTGGATCGCTCGGAGAGGAAGTCCGGAATTCTGATCTTCTCGGTTGAAGGATGCACGGAGCCAACTGCCGTAGGGAAGTTCCTCACCCGGATCCACAAAACCCTCGACGTAGCGTGTTGCGTATCTCTTCTCCCCATGCCCTATGATGCCACAAAGGAAACAAAAATTGGGTAGGTGCTCGTACGTAAAGGAGACCCAGGTTTTTGCGCCTGCCAGATCATGAACGAAGAGGCCCCGTCCCCGTTTCAATTTTTTCGTCACATCGATCTGAACCTTAACCCTCGTAAACTCATTGTAATCTCTCATCTTTGGCATAATGACTTCCGTCACTTTGCCTATTCGGGACCCTAGCTGCTGTGCTGTTTCTACATTCCGTTGGCGTAGTGGTATATTGTGGAGTCTCACTACAATATTCATATGATTAATTTCTAGATCTTTGGGAAACAAATTTATTTGGCCCGATCGCCTGAAAAAAAGAGCCTTTGACTGGTTGGAGGAGACGGAGCAAATTCGATTTCAAGGTATGAGTAGAGATTTCCTTGGGAGCCACAATTCTCCCAGCCACATTGTATTTCACCATAGCAGCCCCAGAACCACCCGGTGTCGTGAGCAGCACGATTCCTTCTTCTTCCTCGGTCGTGAGGGTGACCTTCTTTGCCAAATCTTTTGTAATGTCGTCCATGAAGAAATATGAGAGATAGATGAGGTGTTGATCCAGATAACGGGAGATCCAAGAGAGAGCAACGCAGACAGATCTGAGGAGAAAATAGTCGGAATAGTGAGAAAACGAAACAACAGATAAACCCTAGCCGCTTACAAAGATAAAGACCAGATTAAAAGGCAAACCCTAGCAGAGCCAAAATTGTACAACAAGTAAGAGCAAATAAAGCAAAGCAAACGATCAGCACATCCGGAAATTCAGAGAAAACAAATAATAAGTGAAGAGAAGGAATAAAGAGGAAGAAAACAAGATATGAAGGAAACGAAATAAACACCGCCTCTCTTTCGAGAGAAAGCTATGGAGGGTATTTTAAGATAACAAAAAATTGGAAAAGTAATTATACTTTTGGGTTTTTTGCAAAAACCACCCCTGTGTAATCTCGAATAGCTAAACTTTTAATCAATATTTGTATATGAGTTACGTATATGCCATTTATGTGGTTATGGGTTTGTGAGAAGTTAAATAATACTGTGTGAATAATTTTTTTGGAGCCCACAAACAAATCTATATTGTTGATTTAATTTTTATCACAACAGGCAATATATTAGTAGCTATCTGTAAGTTTTAAGTTTTTCATTGTTCTCTTTTTAATACCCCCAAAACTACTATTTGATTTTTGTGTTAAAATGTTTGCTGCCATGGCTTGCTGAAATGAAGTCATGAAGAATGATTTCAGTGTTAAAAAGTCCACTTTTACAATTAAAAAGTTAAAAATTGAATGAAGAAACACACTGAAAATATAATAGTGATTAGTAATTACAAAAATGAATACCTTATGCATTAAGAGTTCAATATTTAATATTTTTTATACAGTTCTTTTAAAATTAGATACACTATTTATTATTTTTGACATATATATGTAATTTTTCAATATGAAGATCAAGTTGACTATTAACTACGAAAGTTATGAGCACACAATAACAAATGTGGAGACTGAGAATATCACCTTGCAAAAACTGATGCATCGAGTGACTATGATTCTGAAGGCCGTGAAGAATTTGTCGGTATTGGTAATGCGATGATGGAGCGTAGAATTCAATGTCCTTGCTAAATGAGCAAGTTATCACGAACTATTGTCAATTTATCGATGGGCATATCGAGTTAAGCTAAGATAACTATTCTGGAGAGTTACTAGGGCAACAAACACCATTGATTTTAATGAAACTATGGATGAGATTAAAGTGCATTGTCGGAGGAGAAAGAGGTGAAGGCACTTGCAAGTGAAGCGTGAAAGATGTACGGTACCCTCGAACTCACCAACATCGTCGATGATGAGCTCCCCAGTCTAATCAGCAAAGTCGACGTCGTACAAGGCGACAACGGCATCAAGACCATCATTGATTTACGTTAATCAACTATAAACTCAAGTCGATCAATGTAAACCGACTACAAAATTCATAGTCAATTAACGTAATTCGACTATGAAATTTGTTGAAGTTATGTGTTTTTGTTCCGGCTGCAGCAGAGTAAGAGGTTTGTGGTGTATGGCGGCGGTCCCCTAGATCAATTGGAGATTTTGTAAATAAGGATGGTGTTTTCGAAACAAAAGGCTTTGGCACCCTAATTCGACTACTGCGGCGTAGAGAAAAATGTTGGTGATCGGATAAGACGATTGTTGCGAAGGTGGCGTCGGCGGTGAAGATCAGCAGGGAGTTTGGGCGGTGTCGTGCTGGGAAAACGTGATTTTGCGATTGTGGAGATATGTAACGAATTTGGGGGGAAATGGAACGTAATTTGGTTTTCGAATTTCCGTCACTAGAGAAACTGAACGAGAAAGTGGGTGTGGGGAAGAGGTATAATTGAAATTAAAATAGTGTTGGACTTTTATCAAAGAGTGAAAATTAGTCTAGGCATCTTCCTACTAATTTAATGTTTGAGAAATTAATCTATTTACATTTTTTTTTGGCATAATTTGTTCTCAATTATTTATTTCTATAAATTCAGCATATTAAGTTTATGTTTTTTCTCTTTTGTAACAGTTACTAGTTTAACATAAAATAAGGATTTATGTTAAATGAAGATAAAAATTGAACATATACCAAGACAAATAGCAAATGAGGGGTTTTTCCTAATAACCCCTATTTTTATGGGCACTTTATAAATAAGCTCATCAATAAGTACTTACTCATAAAGAGATCAAGACAATAAACTCTTTTACAAAAAAATCCACACATGATGCAGATGTTTGTAAAAGACTAAAATAGCCCCTCATACTTTAATATGCTCCAATTCCATTCTTTAATTTAATATAACCTCAATTTAACCCCAAATTTCACAAATTATTCAATTTTGACCCAAAACATATTTTTAGGGACAATTTCGTCTGTCACCGCTGTTGACCGCCGGTATCCGGCGTTGACTTTTTTTTTTCCACCACCGGTTTCCGGCGTTGACTTTTTCGAATGTTTTTTTTAACATCTTTTTGGCGTTGACTCTTTTTTTCCACCACCGGTTTCCTGCGTTGACTTTTTTGAATTTTTTTTTTTGTAACATATTTTTTCCCGTTTAAACAACAATAGTATTGTTTTCCCGTTTAAACAACAATATTATTGTGACTGACAGTAATATTAACTATATTACTGTTAAACACAGTAAAATTAACTATACTACAGTTTAACATAGTAAAATTAACTATACTACAGTTTAACATAGTAATATTGCTATATTAATCTCTAGCACGGTAATATTAACACAACAGAACTCATTATTATTGTGTAATAGAGTAATATTAATATGTTTACCGTTCACCAAATGTAAACATAATTAAAAGTCAAAAGAATTAATATTACTTTGAGTGACAGTAATATTACTATAACAACAGTAATATTACCGTCAACCACAGTAATATTATAAAAATAGACAGTAATATTGTAACGTTACTTCGTGAATAACTCAAACAAAACAAAAAAATCCAAACAAAATAATAATATTGATATGGTTGACAGTAATATTACTATAACAACAGTAATATTACCGTCAATCACAATAATATTATTGTGTTTACGGTAATATTACAATAATAGACATTAATATTATTACGTTACTCCGTGAATAACTCAAACAAAACAAAAAAAAAACCCAAAAAGATAATAATATTGATGTGGTTGACAGTAATATTATTGTGTTTACAGTTATTTTACTATGAACGACAGTAATATAATTACGTTGACTTGTCAACAAATCAAAAAAAAAAAAAAAAAAAAAACAAAATAATAATAATAATAATATTGTCATTGATTCTAATTGTAGTGTCAACGGCAGTACAATTACATAAATGTATTGTCAACGGCAGTACAATTACGTTAATGTACTGTCAGTGACAGTATAATTACGTTAATCTACTGCCAGTGACAGTATAATTACCGTTAATGACAGCACAATTGCGGTCAACGTTTTGTGGCGGGTGTAAAAAAAAAATTAAATAACACTAAAAAATGTCAACGCCAGAATCCGGCAGCGGAAGAAACATACCAGAAAAAAAAAAGAAAAAAAAGTCAACGCTAGAATCAGGCGGCGGAGAAACAGACCCAGAAAAAAAATCAAAAAGTCAAAGCCGGAGATCGGCGTTGACCGGGGGTTAACGCCGAAATCCGACGGCAAAAAAATATTTTTACAAGAGAAAAAGTTTTTGAAAAAAAAAAGTAAAAATTGAATTTTTGTGATCAAAATTGATTAAATTGCGGTTACAATTAGGAATTGGGTGTAAAGGGTTTGGGGTAATTTTATCATATACATGAATTTTTTCCTTTATTTATAATAAATATTAAATGGATAGTCTTATTGGTGAAAGAGATATAACTACTAAATCTAGAATCTTATATATAAAAGGAAGATATTTTGACCTATAACATTAAACCTAACCTAGGGCCATATTTGTAATTTAATAAATATCATATTGTTCCTAATTTTCTGCCCCTTTTTTTTAAATATCATATTTAAATACATGAATTCCCTATATTTGTGGACCCATGACTCTAATTTTTTGCCCTATATTTGAATACACTACACCGTGTTGCATTTTTTTTCTAATTTTTTTTATATCATATTTAAATTTAAATACAGAAATTCCCTATATTTGTGGACCCCATGTTTTTAATTTTCTGCTCTATTTAAAAAACACGGTGTTCTATTCTTTTTTAATATCATATTTAAATACATGAATTCCCTATATTTGTGGACCCAATGTTTCTAATATTCTCCCTATATTTTGAATACACCGTGTTATATATTTTTTTTTAATTTTTCTTCTCCTCTTTAACCACCCACTAACTCATAATCCCACCATGATCTCAACCCATTATCAATTTCATTGTTCTATTCAAACTCCCGAGAACTCCACCAAAAATCACAATTTATTTTTTGCCAAACCTCTTCTTCTTCACTTATAATATTTTGTTCTTCTTCTTCCTCACAAATTATTTTCAACGTAACCAATTGCTTTCTACAGGTAAACAATACAATATTTGTTATTTAGATTTATTTATATTAGATTTTTAAATTTCACATCACATAATAGTTGCTAACGATTTTGATTTTTTTGGACAACTCAGGCAGAGTTTCCGTGCACAATGACTTGACATAATGTTCATCTCTTTTATTGTTTGGTTGACCATGATATTTTTGGTTTTCATTAAATTTGTGCCATTTTATTTTTTTATTTTATAAACCCATTATATTTTATCACTTCAGGGGTTACCGTCTGTTAACGTTGGAGGCACAACACTTATTGCAACATTGGCCGCATTGCTTGGCGTGGTGTTCCAACGTCTTCGCGGGAAACCTTTCGTTGAACAGATTTCACTACAGTACAACCCACTAATGTATATGTGAAAGAAGAATGTGAATCAAATTTCTCACTAAATCGGTCATATTGTGAGGAAATCTCAGCGAACGAGTTCTTTTTAAGCTGCATATATTGTGATCACTGTTTGGAGCGTGCCAGAACGTTTGAGTTGATGCGTTGCATGCATTGCAATCTCACCGCAATGCACCGAAAATGTGTACAAGCAATGGTGGCGGATCCACTTGATTTTGATAATCCCGGTTGGAAATGGGTCCACCAGTATACAAAAACTTCCATGACTATGGTGGCGGATCTTTTACAATTGTAATACCGCTCCAAATATTATGCAAATCTCATCAGATGAACACGAGGAAAAATTCCACCCTGACAATTGTTGCCTCCAAATAATGGACGCGGAATTTGAATCCATGTACATTGGAAACCAAAATGATGAAACAGAGAAGACCTACAAATCACTGTTGAAATTTCGTATGGCACCACGTTGTAGAGTAATCAGACCAAAAGAAAGAATTAAGTTCGTATACGATTAACACGACGAGGATGGCGATTGATCAAATGATACGGATATGTCAGACTTTGACAATGATCACAGATGTTATGATGGTAGTGACGAGGATTGCTCGACTGATTGATATATGTTAGACTCTTCCAGAGATCTTAAAGATTCCGATGGTAGCGAATCGAATTAATTTGATCGAATAGATATTTATATTTTGTGGTTTTTTCTTCCAGCTTTTCGCTCTTTTAATTTGTTTTATTTTTACAATGTTCAAACTATTAATTATGTTTGCATATGTAATATATTTTTATGCCACTTTACTTTTTATTTTATTTTGCTTTCTTCTTTGATCTATTTGTGGAATTTAGTTTTTAATTATACATTAGATTGTTTGTTTAGTAATACGATTTGTTACTGGAGTTGTATTAGTTTGTTTCTTGCTACTACTATGACTATGTTTGACAGTTATTAATGAGAACTGATCGGCTGCTATCTCTTCGGATAGAAGGTTATATAATTTAGGGTCTTTACAAATAAGCCCATCAATGGGTACTTATTTACAAAGAGATCCAGATAAAAAACTCTTTTACAAATAAGTCCACACATGGTCCAAATTTTTGTAAAAGACTAAAATAGCCTCTCATACTTTAATATGCTCCAATTACATCCTTAATTTAATTTAACCTCAATTTGACTCCAAATTTCACAAATTATTCAATTTTGACCCAAAACTTTTTTTTTTTCAAATTATTTTTGTGCCGCCGGATCCCGTCTTTGACTTTTCGATTTTATTTTTCTTCCGGATTTTTTCGCCGGTCCCCGGCGTTGACTTTTTTTATTTTATTTTTTTTCTGATTTTTCCGCTACCTGTTTCTTGCGGCTTTTTCTTCTTTTTTCTGTAACATTTTTTTTCTTCGTTTAAACAACAATATTGTTGTGATTGATAGTAATATTAACTATATTACTATTTAACACAGTAAAATTAACTATATATACTACAGTTTAACACAATAATATTGCTATATTAATCTCTAGCACAGTAATATTAACACAACAAAACTCATTATTATTGTGTAATAGAGTAATATTACTATGTTGACCGTTCAACAAATGTAAACATAATAAAAAGTCAAAAGAATTAATATTACTGTGAGTGACAGTAATATTACTATAACAACAGTAATATTACCGTCAACCACAGTAATATTACAATAATAGACAGTAATATTATTGCGTTACTCCGTGAATAACTCAAACAAACAAAAAAATCCAAACAAAATAATAATATTGTTGTGGTTGACAGCAATATTACTATAACAACAGTAATATTACCTTCAACCACAGTAATATTATTATGTTACTCCGTGAATAACTCAAACAAAACACAAAACCCAAAAAAATAATAATATTGATGTTGTTGACAATAATATTATTGTGTTTACAGTTATTTTACTGTCAACGACAGTAATATAACTACGTTGACTTATCAACAAATCAAACAAAATAAAAATAAATAACAAATAATAAAAAATAATAATATTACGTTAATTTACTGTCAACGGCAGAACAATTACATAAATGTATTTTCAACGCCAGTACAATTACGTTAATTAACTTTCATTGACAGTATAATTACGTTAATTTACTGTCAGTGGCAGTACAATTACAGCCAACGTTTAGCAGCGGACGTTAAAAAAAAAAAAAAAAATCGAAACGTCAACGCCGGAGATCGGCGTTGACCGCCGGAATCCGGCGGCAAAAATATTTGTTTTGAAAAAAAAATGTTTTTGAAAGAAAAGTTTTGAAATTGGATTTTTGTGGTCAAAATTGGATTTTTTTTTGGACAAAATTAATTAAATTGGGGTTACAATTAAGAATTGGGTATAAATGGTTGGGAGTAAGTAATATTGTCATATAACATGAATAATTTCTTTATTTATAATAAATATTAAAGGGATGAGCTTATTGGTGAAAGAGATATAACCCTAAACCTAGAAGAATAAAGATGATTGGTTGATGACTTATGCAAAAACCCCTATAATTTATGGGGCAATTTGCAATAGGTCCCTCTATATTATAATTTATGCGTGTAAATTCAAGTCAAACTTTAATGTTTTAATAAATTAATAATATTTATTATGACAAAACTACCCTTAATTAAATCAAATTAAATCTCAAAAAATCTCTCTATCAAAACAAATTCTCAAACATCTCTCTTCCAAATATTAACTAAAACAAATAAATTAATTCATAACAAAAATATACAATTTATTTTACAAACTCATACTCTAAAAACGTCACCGCAGCCCCACCACCGCCTATGATCCGGGAACTGCGATGTCTATGACTCCGCGAATTACAAATAGCAAACTGAAAATTAGATTTTATATTATTGAATTGCAAACAACAAAATACCTATGATTTCGCCAAATGCAAACAAAACAGCAAACTGAAAAAACAAAATTCATAATTTGTATTACTTAATTACAAACAAAAAATTACCTATGACTTCACCAAATGCAAACAGCAAACTGAATAAAAACATTCAACAAAACTTGCATTATTGAATTGCAAGCAATAAACTACCTATGACTTGGCCAAATGCAAACAACAAACTGAAAAAAAAATAAAAAATAAAAATCAGCATCATTAAAAATATCAACCAAAAAATTGTTTATAGAACAATTTGCAAACAACAAAAACATTAAACAAAATGTTTGTAAAATGTAACTTAAGACATACCTTGCAAATTGTAAACCAGAGGAATCGAATCTCAACAGCAAACGCAATTCTTCAAACAACAAACGAAATTAAACCAACTGCAAACCGAAATTGCTAACAACAAACGATGGGAGGTTCTACATACGGAAAACACAATGCGAATTTGGCTAGGATTTTGGATTTCTGATTTTTTTTTTAGAGGGGATGTTTGTCGTCCTCTTTAATTCTTTCACAAAGAAATCCGCTCATAATCTAAAAAGATCCTTGTTTTATTCATCTCTATAATATTTCTTCATTAAAAAAAAGAAAAAGAAAAAGCGAAAAAAAAAGAGAGAAGCACGAGAGAGAGAGGCGTGAGAATTGAGATACAAAAGGAGAGAGAGATGGGGAATTATATAGGGGAAAAGTAACGTGATATTGGAGATAGGGGATATATAAGATTTGTTTTCTTATTAATTGAGGGTGTTATGGTCTATATACTAATTATTTTAGGGGTTATTTTACATAACCCCCTAGCCACCAAATAAACTAGTGATAAACCCAAGCCCAAATCATCCTTTGACATACCCCCCTGGAGAAGGGAAAGTACTATACTACCCTTATATGCAATTTTCGGCCAAACTGCATTCAGCATTTCTAGTACTGTATTTATCATTTTCGCTGATTTATTTATTATTATTATTTTTTTTTATAAATAATAATAAACCTATTTGTTAAATTTATATTTTTTTTTTAATTTTTTTTTTTAAATTAATTTTTTTAATTTTTTAATTTTTTTTAATTTTCAAAATAATATGTTTGCTGTACTGAAAATAACTACATGTAACTATAGTACCTATAGTAATTCGTAGTTATGTTCTTTTTTTTTCCCCATATTTTTAGTCGATCAATTGTATACACACACGAATACTGGCTTATACAAAAGAAATTCATAAACCCCAATAAAAATTTAGAAATGTCAATATTTTTATTATAAATCACCTCAGAACCAAAAAAATTAAAAAATTGAAAATACACAAATATATGCATATATAACTACATGTTACTATATATGTATAGTAATGTATAGTAATGTATACAGTTTATCAACCACTGCTTCACATGTGACTTCAACCAAATTTTTTGACACCTTCAAGGAGAGGATCAATGGCTTTCATAAGCTGCAATTGCAAAATCAAAACAAAAAAATATTACTTAGTTGCAAATCAACAAAATTTGAAGAAACATCAAAACACTCAAAAATTAACAAACACTAAGAGATCGAGAGATAGAGAGAGAGGTTATTGCTGGGAAATGCTACAAATTTTAAATCAAACATACAGTGAATCCTCACCCCCCCCTCGCCTCCTACCAAAACCCTAGGCGCCGCTACTAACCACCCACAGTTTCGCGCACCCACAAATGCAAAAAATTATAGAAATGAATCTGTAAACATAAAAATAAACAAAATTACCATCAAAATACAGATCTCGACGAGAGGAATTCAACGGTGGGTAGCCCGTCAAATTTCGACTGGTGGAACACAAAGAACACCTCCGACATGACCATCGTCGTCGAATGAAAAAAAAATACAGAAACAGATCTGCGCTCCAAACTGAATGAAATCACCACCAAAAGAGGGAGCCCGGCGAGAGGAATCCAACGGTAGTTAAACCATCGAATTCCGACCATCGGAGATTGAGTTATGGCTCCGGGAAGCAATTTCACCGGTGGGAGGTTTGTGGAGGCGGGATTTTGAATCTGGGAGAAGAAGAGAGACCGAAATGTGAGTGTCTAGGGTTTAAAACTGATTTTGAAAGGGTATTATAGGTACTTCAGAGGGGCCCAGGGGGGTATGTCAAAATATTTTCGAAATTAGGGGGGTTTCCCTTAGAGTGTAATCCACTTGGTAGTTAGTTCTATATAATTTGGGAATGAGGGGGGTCTACAAAATAATCCCATTATTTTAATTTATTTAGATTAATTTATTGGGAGAAAGAACCTAGGCCTATATTCATCTAACAACTAAAATCTCTAGTCATATGAGTTCAAAATAAGGGATGTCTAGCAAATTTCCCCATAATTTATATGTAAAATTCAAATTCAACTTATTAAAAATTAAACATAGTATTTTCATGAATTAATTTTTATGAGTTATTCTGAATGAAGAAACGGAAATCACTGTCCAACTAAGAGGGTGTTTGGCTAAGCTTATTTTAAACAGCTGATAAGCTCTTACGTCTGATAAGATGTTTTTAGAGCTGATAAGCTGTTACATCTTATTTTTAGGATTAATTTTTAGAGTGTTTGGATAATGAGCTTATTTCCTATTTTTACTCATTAAAAGATCTTAAATAAAAAGGTGGGGTAGATGTACTTATTTAAAAAGATCTTATTTGCTCTCCTACAGCTTATTTTTAAAAAAAATAAGATCTTTTTAAAAAAAATTACCAAACACTTTGGAAGAGCTTATAAGCTCTAAAACATCTTATAAGCTCATTTAAACATCTTATAAGCTTAGCCAAACACCCTCTAAATACTATTTACTATAAATAACTAAAATAAATAAATCAATTTAATTTGTCAAAACAGGAGGTTAACTAAATAAATAATAGATTAAAAATTAAATATTATTTAAATAACAAATAAATTAACATAAAAATAAAAACAAAATAACAAATTAAAACAAAATACTATTTAATTAAAATCAACCAAAATATTATTAGTTTACATATACAACTTAATAAATAATTAACAAATTAAAACCAAATCAACCAAAATAAATTACCGTCCCTTTTAATTTGTTTTCTTAACAAATTTTTTATTTTTGCCTTTAATTTATAAATTTTGATTAAGTTTTCTGTTATAATGGATATTAAACATCTTTCGTAAAGTTGGATTGTGTGGATGGAAGTAAACACTCACATTATATATAACTTCCAACATTCTTTTCAACTCCTCCACTAAGACATATAAAGGGTTTCCTCCATTATCATGCCATTTTCACACATCTTTCGTGTCAAGACTTTCATATTGTTCGAAATTTCTATGACAATAACTTTTTATGCTCATCTCAACAGTTATTACTATTTGTCTGTTGCAGTATAAGTAGTCTACTATACAATCTTTTGCACTTGGTGACTAAAAACAAGGTTTCACCAATCTGTTGTTCGATCGAGATTCCGTCGGATTTAATTGAAGGTCATCTGTGAACATCTCACTCATCCATTTATTTTTTCTATACATTTCTCCTGTAAATGCCTTTTCAATGGTTACTATGTATTAAACTTTAAATATTGTGTAAATATAACTGTGAGTTAATATAACTAATTGTATTTTCGTTTATTTCGATGACATATTTTTTTTATAGCTAATGGATCGTTCACTACCTCCGAAAGAAAGCCGTGGAAAAAAAGAGACGTTATTCAGAGAGCAATAAAGAAAATTGTGACTCTAGCACAACCTCATCATCTATGTTAACAATTGATCCAACAAGAGATATGAAAACTATTCGTCATCGCATAATACATATACAACATCCACGATTGAAGTTAATACATTGGGTGAATTCGCACTTAATGGACAATGTGATATTTTAGGTAATTCATTCTTTGGATTGGAAGATATATTTTATCATTTTTTAAATTTAAATTTATTTTTAAAAACTTTAAAAAGTTTATTTTTTATTTTTTTTCTCTTTGATTCATTTTCATTTGTCGGATATATTAATCAACCACCTCTTTAATTAAAGATTTGGAATTGGTTGCACATTCACAATCCTTTGCCAACAACACAAGCGGTCAAAATACTCCTCTTAGTATTTGATTTCATTATACTGCGTACATATTTTTTCACCTTTATGTATGTGCACACAATTCTTTATTTTACAAGACACATCTGGCCATGGAATAAACATTCGATCCTTCAATATGATGTTCTCCTTCACGCCTTTGGGAGGAAGAATTGATACAACAATAAATAAAGGAACTGCACCACCCACATTTATCATGTGCGGGGAACTACCACTGCATCGGAAGCTTAATTCCATCTGAAGGATTAACACCAAAATTTGCATAATTGTATATTTACGACACTGAAAATGAAGTATCAAACATAATGAATGTCGTAAGGTATACTACTAATTTTATCTATATGTTTACAAATGTTAGTTTAATTTATAACTTATCTACTATATGGGATTTTAACAAAAAATAATATGTATTCGTTATAGGATGGAATCAAGTTCGAATGAGCTATCAAATTCTATTGTTACAGATCTAAAGGATATGCTCGATCAGTACAATCCATGCATACGCGCACTCTTACATAATGGTCAGAGATAAAATTGAAAGTCCAGCATTCCGTGAAGTCAAATTACGGCTTTTAGGAAAGAGAAATCATGATGCTAGAAGATGCAATCTTCCTTCTGCATCTGAAGTAGCAACACTTATAGTTGGTGATTTTGATTCTGCCGACGCTGAGCGAGACATTATTGTTGAGACACAATCTGGGCTGTTGCGTCGTGTCTGTATAGTATCTCCAGCTTATCTTCTACTTCAATATCCGTTGTTGTTTCCACGTGGAGAAGATGGTTACAGAGATGATATTGCACTAAATGATAAGAGCAATTTGGTGACTAATAGGAGACGAAAAGTGTCAATGAGAGAATTCATCGCATTTCGAATTCAAATGCGAACCATTGAGAGCGGAAAATTTTTTAGGTTCCAAACGTCTATTCCAACAACTTACGGTTGATTTTTTTAGTACGATTGAATCAGCTCGTTTAGCATATCTTCGGATGCATTAAAAGGAGTTAAGGGCTGACATGTACAAGGGTCTTTCAGAAGCATACTTGAGAGAAAAAAACATTTCATCAAAAAAGGGGAAAGGTATCATATTACTAGCAACATTTATTAATAGAGCTTGCTATATGATACAAATTTACCAAGATTCTATGGCTATATGTCGATTGTCTGGATATCCTGATTTATTTATTACTTTCACATGCATTAGAATCGGATCGAGATAACAAGACTTCTCAAGGGTAAAGGTTTGAAAGTTGAAATTAGACCGGATATTGTTTGTTGAGATTTGAAAATAAAAATCGATCAGTTCATCAAGGAGATAAAACGGGGAAAAGTATTCGAAAAAGTGAAATCAGGTACTGCGTAAAAGTTTTTTGAAACTTATGATAGCATTTATATAATACTGTCAAATATTATTTTAATCTTCAAATTCTTTTTACAATGACTTATTTTAATTATTATAAAATTAGTAATAACTTATGTTAATTATAAATGTTTTTTGAACTGGTGTACTTAATAAGTTAAATGATATTATTATAATATTTTTCTGTAAAAGAAAATATTAATATAGTATTATTATAACATACACTTATTATAAGAATACCTCATTGTGGAATTTTCACATGTTTTCTAATTATGATCATTTTACAAAGAATTATTACATCTCATGATTTCTAATTTGTCTGTACATTATGACTATTGTATTGTATCAATATTACAGGAGCAAGATCTCCTGCATTTACTTAATTATTAATATGAGTTTTCTATTTTGTATGCAGTGATGTACACAATAGAATTTCAGAAGCGAGGACTGCCGTATACTTATATACTTATCTTTTTACATCATGACTCCAAGTACCCAAATCCAGAAGATATCGATAAGATAATATCTGCTAAAATCCCTGATGAAAATGAAGATCCTGTGCCTCATAGTTCTGTTACTTCTCTTATGATCCATGGTCCATGTGGTGTATTTAATCCAACCGCTTCATGCATGGAGGATGGGAAGTGTACAATGCACTTCCCCAAAAAATTCAATGATCGAACCTCTAATGATAAAGAAGGTTATCCACTGTACAAGAGAAGGGATAATGGTAGGGTAGTCAAAAAAGGAAAAAATATGATGTTGATAATAGATTTGTGGTGCCTTATAATCCATATCTGATGAAAAGGTACAAGGTGCATATAAATGTTGAGTAGTGCAACCAATCAAGATCAATTAAGTATCTTTTCAAGTACATCAACAAAGGTCATGATCGTGTTACTGCAACTTTTTATGGAACATGATCTGGCGACTCACAATCAGAAAATTACGATGAGATCAAGATGTACGTTGATTGTAAAAACTTATCACCATGTGAAGCAGTGTGGCGAATATTTGCATTCGATGTTTATTTTAGGGAACCGGCAGTCGAGCGTTTGCCTATTCACCTACCCAACGAACAAGTTGTATTTTTTGATGGTGATGAGTCTCTTGAATCGGTTATTGAGAGGTCACATGTATTGCAATCAATTTTTTTAGCATGGATGGACGCAAATTCTACATATACCGAGGCAAATGGTCTTACTTATGCAGAATTCCCAGCGAAATTCGTCTGGAAACAACCTTTACGTGCATGGACTCCCAAAAAGAAAGGATTCTCTTTTGGAAGAATTCATTACGTAGCCCCAGGAAGTGGTGAATTATATTATTTGAGCATCTTACTCAATATAATTAGAGGGCCTTCTTCTTATATTGAGTTAAGAACCGTCAATAATGTGGTTTATCCTATGTTTAGAGATGTTTGCTATGCAACTGGTTTGTTAGATGACGATAAGGAGTACATAGATGGTATTGAAGAAGCAAGCCATTGGGGGTTTGCTAAATTCCTACGAAATATGTTCATAACTCTTCTATTGTCGAATCAAATGACACGGCCTGAATAGGTTTGGGATAAAATATGGCATTTTTTGAGTGATGATATCATGCGTACACAAAGAACTATACTGCAACGTGAAGGTATTTTTTCACATATTTTCAAGTATTTGGTAAATTTATTACAAAATTTCTTTTCTCTGCCATTGATTGTTTTCTGCATCGTTGCTAATTTATTAAATTAATTTTAATATTTCAGATTTGCAGCTTGATGAAGATGATTTGAAAATTTTTGCCCTAATGAAAATTGAAGAAAAGATGCGAAGTAGCAATAAGAGTCTAGCTGATTTTCCAACAATCTCGTTCCCAAACATGTCTCTCTCCCACAAGTTGAAAATAGACTTATCAACGATGAACTTAATTATGACAGAAGTGCATTAGCTGCCGAACATTCAGAGTTATTGACAAGTCTCAATGACGAATAAAGGATTGTCTATGATAAGATTATGGTTCGTGTAAATGAAAGACGTGGTGGTTTATTTTTCCTTTATGGTTACAGAGGTACTAGTAAGACTTATATTTGGAGAACGCTTTCGGCAGTTTTAAGGTCAAAAGATGAAATAGTACTACAGTCGCTTCAAGTGGGATAGCATCTTTACTCATTCCTGGTGGAAGAACAACTCACTCGAGGTTTGCCATTCCTTTTAACGTTAATGAAGAATCTACTTGCAACATTGCATGTGAGTCTCCTTTGGCGGAGTTGATAACAAAAGCGAAACTCATCATTTGGGATGAAGCTCCGATGATTCACAAGCATTGTTTTGAAGCCGTACATCAATCTTTGAAGGATATCCTAAACCAGTCTGATCCTGAAAATGAGAATAAACCATTTGGTGGCAAAATAGGTGTTTTTTGAGGTGATTTTAGACAAATATTGCCTATCATGCCAAAGGGAACAAGACAACAAGTTGTGTCGGCGAGCATAAATTTCTCACATTTGTGGCGGCATTGTGAAGTGTTAACATTAACAAAAAATATGAGGCTTTCTTCAACAAGTTCTAATTGTGAGGAACTGAAGAACTTCTGAGATTGGGTGTTAAGTATAGGCGATGGTACTAATGGTGATGACAATGATGGAGTTATGAACATTGAGATACGTGATGAGTTGCTCATACAATCATCAGGTAACCACTTAGCGTCTATTGCTGGAGAAACTTACCCAAATTTGCTCGCTAATATCATGGATTCTGAATACTTACAACAGCGATCTATATTGGCACCTACTAATGAAATTTTTGAGAAGGTGAACGATTACATGTTGTCTTTAGTTCTCGAAGAGGAAAGAGTCTATCTTAGTTTTGATAGTCCATGTACGGCGAATGAGAGTGTCGACTCACATCATGATATTCATACTCCAGAGTTTTTGAATACTATTACATCTTCAGGTCCGCCAAACCATGAATTAAAGTTGAAGAGAGGTGTTCATGTTATGTTATTGAGGAATAGAGACCAGTCCAATGGGTTGTATAATGGTACAAGATTGACCATTACTCAGTTGGAAAATTGCGTTTTGGAAGCAAAAATAACATCAGGCTCTAATGTCGGACAAAATGTCTTCATTCCAAGATTGTCGTTAACACCGTCTGACAGTAGAATTCCGTTTCACTTTCAGAGGAGACAATTTCCCATTGTTCTTTCCTTCGCTATGACAATAAATAAAAGCCAAGGTCAATCCCTCCAAAATGTTGGTCTATATCTGAAAAAGTCTGTTTTCTCTCACGGACAACTGTACGTAGCAATTTCGAGGGTTACCAGTCGAAAAGGTTTGAAGATACTTATAGTTGACAAAGAAGGAAATACTTCAAAAAATACAACAAACATTGTTTATAAAGAAGTATTTCAAAATTTAAGGTATTTTTTATTTACAGTTTTTCACATTAGTTCTTATGTAACCCTTACATTCTACTATGCATAATATGTTCTTATTATTTCGCAGAGTGTGACATGCAATATCATTAAAATGAATGCATTGCCACAAAGAATGAATTGTCACACAACATTAAAGGTTATTGTTTTCCATATATTTGTTTCGCATTTTTTCTTTCAATAATTTTTTTTGTGTTATTAGAACTGATATATAATGCTAATGGGAATTGTTACTCTGCAGTAATATCTTGGGTACCAGTGAAGTGCACGCATCTTGTGAGCAGTTAAAGTGCGATTTTTAAGTGTACATTATATTTGTCACAGTTTGTGGTTTCCGATTTAATAACTGTGTTGTTGTTGTTGTTGTTGTTGTTATTGTTGTTGTTGTGTCATTTCATTAAAGGGGAAATTTGCTAGACACCCCTTATTTTGGACTTATATGGCTAGAGATCCTAGTTGTTAGATGAATATGGGCATAGGTCCTTTGACCCAATAAATTAATATAAATAAATTAAAATAATTACTATATAGACCATAGCACCCTCAATTAATAAGAAAACAAATCTTATATATCCTCTCTCTCCAATCTCACGTAACTTTTCCCCTATATAATTTCTCATATCTCTCTCCTTCAACATCTCAATTCTCATGCCTCTCTCTCTCTCTCTCTCTCTCTCTCTCTCTCTCTCTCTCGTGCTTCTCTCTCTTTTTTTTTTCTTTTTCTTTTTCTTTTTTTTAATGAAGAAATATTATAGAGATGAAAAAAAACAAGGATCTTTTTAGATTATGAGAGGATTTCTTTGTGAAAGAATTAAAGAGGACGGCAAACATCCCCTCCCAAAAAAAAAAATCAGAAATCCAAAATCCTAGCCAAATTCGCATTGTGTTTTTCGTATGTAGAACCTCCCATCGTTTGTTGTTAGCAATTTCCGTTTGTAGTTGGTTTAATTTCGTTTGTTGTTTGAAGAATTGCGTTAGATGTTGAGATTCGATTCCTCTGGTTTACAATTTGCAAGGTATGTCTTAAGTTACATTTTACAAACATTTTGTTTAATGTTTTTGTTGTTTGCAAATTGTTCTATAAACAAATAAACAATTTTTTGGTTGATGTTTTTAATGATCCTGATTTTTTATTTTTTTTCAGTTTGCTTTTTGCATTTAGCCAAGTTATAGGTAGTTTTTTGCTTGCAATTCAATAATGCAAGTTTTGCTGAATGTTTTTCTTCAATTTGCTGTTTGCATTTGGCGAAGTCATAGGTAATTTTTTTTTTGTAATTTAGTAATAAAAATTATGAATTTTGTTTTTTCAGTTTGCTGTTTGCATTTGGCGAAATCATAGGTATTTTGTTGTTTGCAATTCAATAATATAAAATCTAATTTTCAGTTTGCTATTTGCAGTTCGCGGAGTCATAGACGTCGCAGTTCCCGGATCATAGGCGGTGGTGGGGCTGCGGTGACGTTTTTAGAGTATGAGTTTGTAAAATAAATTGTATATTTTTGTTATGAATTAATTTATTTGTTTTAGTTAATATTTGTAAGAGAGATGTTTGGGAATTTGGTTTGATAGAGAGATTTCTGGGGATTTGATTTGATTTAATTAAGGGTATTTTTGCCATAATAAATATTATTAATTTATTAAAACATTAAATTTTGACTTGGATTTACACACATAAATTATAATATAGATGGACCTATAGCGAATTGCCCCTTCATTAAAATATGTAACCCCGTACAACGCACGTGTTCGATTACTAGTAATAAAGATGCTTGATTAGGGACTTATACACAAAAACCCCTATTTTTTATTATCCAAAAATATTTGGGTCTGCGGTCTGCTCAACTTCCGATTTCTTATAGAAAAATCCTAATAAAACATCTCACAAACTACAATCCCATTTTCATCACGATAAATAATATCATCAGTTGTATTTGTACCTTGAGGTACAACAGTTGGGTTGGAGCCATGGCCGATCTAATCGAAGAAGATGATGTAATGGTTAATATCACTCTGCAAATGATCGGCCCTTCTCCTCGTTCTCGCCTTACACTCCCCTCTTCAATCAAAGTATTTCTTCAGATTCCACCTTTTTAATTCCGGACTCTCTCTCTCTCTCTCTCTCTCTCTCTGATTTTGCTGAATTTTAAATGTTTCAAGTAGGGTTTCTTTTCTTTTTTTATCTGTTATGCGACAATTTGAAGTATGATGCAATTGTTTGTACCATGATTCCTCAGAATGTATTTCATCAGTAATCGGATTGTCAATTTGTTTTCCTCTTCTTTTACATAAACATTGAATTTAATTCAACAAAATTTATCTAATAGATGATTCCTTGTGGAAATAATAACTGAATTGGGATATCTTAATCTTAACAGAGTATGTTCTGAAAATTTCTACACTCACTGAACTGAATCTATTTAGAAATATATGTCTGAAGATCCTTTTTCTTTGAATATTTTAACTTATTTATTCTAATAATTGCAAAACAGTCTTGTTGGTATATTGGTAATCAGCTCCACTATAGGTTCCTCTTTTGTTATTCAAATTATAGACATTCACATATTTATTGGGAAGAATCATTTTTATATATATTTTCTTCTCGTTGATGACTATAACCCACTTCTGTCTGTGCATGTCGTTTTTATATCAATTCTTTCAAATTCGGATATCGCCATTGATTAGAATCTATATATAGTGTGTTATGGCATCAAGGTTAACTTCAACATAAGTTTGAAGGTATTGTTTTGCACTAAATGGCGATTGAAGTAACTTATGCATCTTTTTTTCCTGGGAACATACTCCTAATATATATCCCTCTTTTTCCCTCTCTCTCACAATCACATGTTATATACAGAACTTCATTTAGACACTGACACGTAAGGGTTTAATTTATTTATTTATTTGTTTATTGAATATTATGTTTCCTGACAAATAGGTTAAAGAGTTGAGAAAATTGATTGGCGGGACAAGTCACTTGCCAGTTGAGAATATGAAGCTTGTTTTTCGAGGAAACGTGTTGCATGACACTATAAATGGTGATGACTTATTGCTCCAACTCCATGATGGAGGTAAGATTGTCTGTCGTCTTCTTTGAAATACATCTTTTCCTATTCCGTTTATGGTTATGTTTTGACGTTGCCTTTACTTTTCTTAAACTAAAACAGTTACACCATCTTTTTTATTCTAGATTACATCTTAAAATCATTAGATGCATCAACGAATATAAGGATGATATGCTTTTCAGATTGGCTTTAAAGAAGACTATTCTAATTGGAGAACCGAAGCTTATATATTTGCAACTTTATAATCTTCTAACTGTTTGTATTCTCTGGTGGCCTTTTTGTTTTCCTTCAAGCACCTTTTTGTTTCTGATAATTGTGATAAGCTTGAAAGCAACAGAACTTATTTTGTCTATGGATAATATTAAGAATTATGATTTAGTCAATAATTCCTTCTTTTTGGTCCATAAAGTTTAATGATGATCATCTTTCGTTTTGGTTTTTGTTGCAACTACTTTTTTTCTGAATCTATGAGATAGAAATGGAATACTTGGACATTTTTATGTTATTATAAGTTTGAAAGAGCTAAAGTCTATTCTGATGAAGCATGAAGTTAGGCTTCGTATGATTTTGTGTTAACATTTTGCAAAACTCGCTTTCTCTCTTAACAGTATTTTACCATGTCTAACAATGTGTCGCAATATTTGTGTTTTAGACTCTGTGATTGTTGCCATCAAGCCAAAACCACCGGCTAAGCACACACTTAACAGTTTCGATGACGATGATGATGGAGAAGATATTGTCAGTTTTTTACTGTGATTCCAGGAATCTCTCTCTTTGCTTTTTTTTTTTTTTTTTTTTTTTTTTTTTTTTTTCTTTCTGAGTATTATAATTGTATATCTCTCTTGTTTGTTCTCATAGAAAATAGAACTTACGGAACCAACAAGCAGGTGGAAAAGGAGGCTTTTCCTTATATTACGTGATAAGCTTAAGCTACCTGGTGAGAGACTGAGCTAAGCTAGAGTTGTGCCATTTATGTATTGTTTACAGAAACTTGGTTTTGATAATCCCCATTAATTCCTGTATTAGATATGCTTTTGATGGCAATTTTCTCGCTTGGGATAAAGATATGGGCAGCAATTGTTGTATGGTTTATTCTGGCACCTGTTGCCAATAGATTTGATGTCGGCCCTTTATATGTGAGTTTTTTTGTTCTTATTTTGGGGTCGTCAGTCTACAGTTACCTTACAATGCATATGGTTGCATTTGGATTGAAAACTGTAAAACCCTAGTCTTTATTCGTGGGTGTAGACTGACCCATATAGAACAAGAGCCTGGTTTTCTTTATTTCGAACTAAACTTGACACAAAACGTTTTGTACAGATAATTGGAACCGGCTTTCTTATCATATTCTACAACCTTGGGCATCGGCAACCTGGTGACGTAAGGTATGTGCATGAGCCAGGAAATATCTTAAATTATATTGTCAATGTTTTTGTACCAATGTTTTGATGTTTAATTTCCTGATGGGGCTACTATTATTTTCTTTGTAAATTGTCGTGATCTTAGAAATGAGTTGCAAAATATGTTATGGGTGTTTGCATGCAGTAGCTTGTTAAGCTTCACTTTGTTCTTATTGATATGAAAAGGGCTAGTGGCTATCAAGTTCCATATTCGAATAATTCCACATTGAATCTTAGAAACAGAGTAGATCATTTAGATCGAGTGATTGTGATGATGCATTTGGTTTCCCTGAAATAAAAATAGGAATATATATATGGATTGGGTCATAGAAAATATTAAAATAGATGAAATTCAGTCAGTCAGTCAAAGCGCACCGAGGGGTTTTCCTTAATACACCTATTCATGTTCTATTTGTATACTTGTGTCGTTGGGAGGCAATGCATGCACAACTGGTGAAATATAGTTACTATTCCTTGGTTTGTTGATCTTCTGAAACGGCAACATGTTTTGTTTGCATTATTTCTAAATTTTATTACATGTAAGTTGGTCTATTGGACCTCGGTTTTTTTTTTGTTAATGATTCACATTTCTGCTCAAGATTTCTGTATTTTTTAAATTCTGGCATTTTAAAATGTGAGAGGGTCGGTTTCTTGCATACTTGATAGTTTTGGTTGGTTTGTGTGTGATTTGTGCAGTGCGTATTCTGTATTCAATGAAGATTTTAGAGAACTTCCTGGAACTCTCAATGCGGATCGACTAGATAGGGACATTCGTCTCGGGCAGTTTTGAGTGCAAGATTTGCCAATTCTGGTAAATATTAACTCGCAGATTGTTGTTACATATCTGGAATTCTCAACCTATCATTCAACTCAACAACTTGTTCCAGTAAAGATATGATTCAGGTCAAACATTAATTTCTTTGTCCCTTGCCAATTGTGAACTAGTAATTTTCGGTAACATTCCAATAGGAAATTAAATAATTATTTAAATAACTGATAGTAAAATTGAAATAAATATATGTTCCATAAGTGCAGAAAAGTAAGATAAAGTTGATAAAAAAAAATTCTAACTTTGAAAAACCAAATCATTACAGTATATATATAAAAAAAAAAAAATTAAACCTATAACAAACAATTTCAGAGAAAAATATAAGTGAATACGTTGAAAGGAACCGCGAGAACTGTAGAGTGAAAACAAAATATATAAAAATGCAAGAAAATAGATAGATAAATAGCTAAGAAGTTATTTTAAATAAAAAGTTAGGGTGCTTATAGGTACTTTTTAAAATGGATCAACTTATTTTTTAGATTTTTTTTTATCAAATATTTTGGAAGAGGTTATAAACTCTTAATCATCTTATAAATTGTTTTTAACATCATCTAAACTTAACCAAACACGCTCTAAGAAGAAAAAGAAAGAAGAAGTTCAAGAAAAACTGAACAATTATTAACGTGAAAGGTCTTTTAGATAGTTTAGGAATTAGTTGTAGGACATAAAATTAATTTCTCGAAAATACCTCAAGGACTGCCTAAATTGTACCAAAAACTGCACCCAAAGATTTCAAGCAAAACCATTGGGGCAACTATTTCAAATACTAACTTTTGCTTACTTGAATACTACCAAGTTTAAAACCAAAATTGAGTACATATTTATCAGTTTTTTCTTACTTTAATACCAAAATAAAAAGAAAATTACAAAAACACCCTTTTATACAAAAAATCAGTTATATCAATTTATTAGAAATTACCTAATCAAAAACCAAATAAAAAAAAAAAAAACAAATCCCTTTGTTGTAAAAAGAAAACCTCCAACCCTCTCCAACCCTCGCCGCCGCCGCCGCCGCCGCTTCTTCGTCCATTGTTATCAACCCGCCGCCGCTTCTTCGTTCCGGTTTCATTCATCCAAGTAATAATTTTTTTCGAATTTTTTTTCTTTAATATTTACTTAGGATTTGATTGTTTGATATGGGTAATTAGGATTTGATTGTTTTAGGTAGAAATGATCGTTAATTAGTAATGGGTGCATCTAATTTCAGTCGATTTGAGCATTGATTTGAGATTCGTGGGTTGGTTCTTCGTTCACAATTTTCGACCTGTATATGTCGATTTTTGATGAATTTTCGACAGCTTGATGTCGAAAATTCATCAAAAATCGACATATAGTTGTCGAAAAATGTGAAAGCTTGAAATGGGATTTTTGATAATTCGACAGATAGCTGTCAAAATTTGGATGAGTTTTCGACAGCTAGCTGTCGAATATTCAACCAATTTTCGACAGCTACCTGTCAAATTAGATCTGTGTAATTTTTTTTTTTTTTTTCTTTTTTTTTTTTTTTTTTTTTTTATATTTTCGACACTTAGGTGTCGAAAATTGTATCAAAATTCGACACTTAGGTGTCGAAACTTAATAAAATATGAATTGTTATGTTTTCGACACATACATGTCGAAAAATAAGGGTATTTTCGACCTGTATGTGTCGAAAATACATGGCGAGTTTTAAAAAAAAAAAAAATTCAAAATCGATGTTTTAGCTCAAAAAATACATGAATACATACTTGAATGGGTTCTCCTTGCTCGTAAACTACCATTCTATTGTCATTTGACGCCATTTTGCAAGTTGTGTAAGGTTTTGATTTCTCTTGGTTTGAGGTTTTTTAGGAGGGTTTTTGGGGAGGGAGAAGAAGGAGGTGAGGGGTTTGTGAGTGAGGAGGGGAAATGTTTTTTTTAGGTTTTTGATTATTTGGTATTTAAGAAAGAAAAATAGTATTTGTAATATTTTTTTGGTTTTAATTTTCATTAAGGGCATTAAAGTAATTTACAATTAATTATTTATTTTTTATTTTTTTTGTATTCAAGTAAGCAAAAGTTAGTATTTGAAATAGTTATCCCCAAAACCATTTGTATTGTATATAAAGGTATATTCATGTCTTTAACTAGGGTAAATTCTAATTTCACCCCTTGTACTTTGGCTCGATATCACTTTACCCCCTTCTGCTCTCAATTGCATCGATTTGCCCCTTGGTACTTGAAAAATTGTCTCAATGTGACCCTCGCCGTTAGTTTTCAGACCTTTGACCTTAACACCGTTTGATCTAAGTTTGAAAATTACTAAAAAGTCCCCCCCTCTCAGTTTAAATATTGTTTTAAAATAAAAATAAAAAAATAAAATAAAAAATAAAAAATTCAAGATAACGAGAAAACATAGTCCACGAAGCCAGCCACAGTTTATTTTTTACTTTTTTAAAATTTTCAATAATTATTTAATTTCGGAGGGGTGGCTTTTTTGTAATTTTTAAACTTAGATCAAACGGTGTTAATGTAAATGTGTGAAAACTAACGACGAGGGCCACATTGAGACAATTTTTCAAGTACATGGGGGCAAATCGATGCACTTGAGAGTAGAAGGGGGTAAAGTGATATCGAGCCAAAGTACAAGGGGGCAAATCGATGCAATTGAGAGTAGAAGAGGATAAAGTGAGATCGAGCCAAAGTACAAAGGGGAAAGTGGAATTTACCCCTTTAAATATAATAATTTTTTTTTTTTTTTTATCTATTCAATAAAATAAATTTAGAATTTTCAAAAGTTAAGGTTCCAAACCGGGGTATGCACACCCCTAGTTGAAGTTTGGGAGAAATAGTTTTGCTGTTTTAGAAGACTGATGGAAAATTTGGGGTATAAGAAATTGCTGAAAATTGAGAAGGGTGTTGGAAAGTGAGATTGACCCAAATTTGAGGGGTTAGCAATTTAGCCTTTGGGCCAGTAAGAGAAGGTATTCCTTCTAATTTTTTAAAGTGGGAATCAAGTTTATCATATTTGAGTTAAAAACTACCCGTGTGTAATCTTGAAATAATAAAAAAAACATATGTAATAAATAAACTAGCAAAAAAATTCCTTTACGAATTCTTTTAAATAACACATTCGACCCATCATCTATTTAAATGTTTACCAAGCGTAAAAATACATAATTAATACCCCATGGAGTTTTTTGCAATTTGAAAAGTATACTATTTTTTAATAATACTAAAAAAGCACAAATGAGATTTACAAATTGCTAGTTAATTCTTATATTTAATATTTTAAGTACTTTGTTTTTGTTATATCTTCTTATTAGAAAATTACGATTTTTTTTAATTATCTAATTTATTTATATATTTTTAGAAAATGTATAAAAAGAATTAAATGTATATTATAATTTCAGAAATAGTGTGGTTTTTCCTTTACAAGTTGCGAATGTTTTCATTATTGTTTAATAAATTTTTAATTTTATTACAATTTAAAAACTCATCCCGACATCGCAACACCAGACATTTCAACACCAATCAATCCCTCTTGCACGACCAATTCGTCCCAAAATCACCACCAATTCATCGCAATATGGCCCACAACAACCCTAATTCAACCGCCAGAAACACAAACATTCTTCCCGCCAGAGTTAAGGGTGGGGCAAATATATTAATACATTGAGGGGTAATTATGTAATTTTAGGTCTACAAATTCATCACCAGCCCACACATCTGGCGAGTGTGCCACACAAAAGTGCAAATAGGAGTTTCCTGCCTTTAACTAAATTTCATAGTGTCTTTTTTTTTTCCGCAATGGATTTTCCACTATTTCGAAATTATAGTCCTTACTTTTTGCACTTTACTCTAGAAAAGTTGGAGTCCATTTTGCACGTAATTTCAATAGCTCTGCCGATTTTTTCGAGAAAACCCAGGATTTGATAAATAGGGTGGCTACTTTTCCAAATAAGAAAAATCACTTCAAATCAAATGTTTCCGTATCATCCTTGAATCATTTCATATCTTGTCCTTTAAATCCTAGGGCTACCATCTTGTATTCGGAATTTGTTTCAAAGTTTGATCTTCTGGGTCTTTTCATTTTGAATTTTGTGATTTTATCCTCCCTACCCATGGGAAAGAAGAAGAACAACAAGCCAGAAGTATGGAGGATCCAAGCTCGTGATCTGAAAGAGGCGAAGATCGTCTCTAGTGATTCTTCTTCTGATGAAGACACACTTGCTCATGATTCTGTTGGGAAAGCTATAGTCAGCAGCGGTTCTTCTCAAACTTCTTCTGCACACCAACTGTTTGACGAAATGCCAACAACAAATGCACCTACTCAACAGAACGACAATGCAAGTCTTTTTAAGAAACGAAGCAGCAAAATGGGCTTTAAACTCACAACTTTTGAATACTACCAAGATGAAGAAGAAGAAGAAGAAGATGGAGAAGAAGATGGAGAAGAAGAAGAAGAAGACGAAGAAGTTGTAGTACTAGAAGATGAAGACATTGATAATCTGGGCAATGTATGGGGTTATTGCCTGGTTGGATACTTTAATAACAATTTGCCATCAAAGCATGCAGTGATAAAACTTTGTGAGTCTTGGGGAGTTAGTTATGAGCACCACTTGCATTCAAGTGGTTGGTTCATCTTCAAGTTCAAAAATGAAATTGATAGAGACTTTGTTCTCACTGGTGGGCCTTACTGGGCCAATTCAAATCACCAACTCCTTTTGAAAATCATGCCTTATTGCTTTGATTTTAGTGTTCAAGAGTTCAAAAGGATGGCTGTTTGGGCAACTCTTCCAGACTTGCCTCTTGAACTTTGGAATGCAAAGGCTTTGAGCAAGATTTGTTCCAAGATTGGGTCGCCTTTGTATTCGGACAAGTTCACCGTAACAAAGGAGACAAGGGTGTCGTACGCAAGGGTACTTGTCGAGGTTGATGCATCCATTGACTTGGTTAGGTACCTCACAATTCAACTTCCCAATGGCAAAATCATAAACCAACAAGTATGTTACGAGCCCGAAGTTGACTATTGCTCCACTTGCAATCACATTGGCCATTATGATAGTGAGTGCAACGCCAAACATATGCCTTTAGGCATTGGGCTAAACAGGCAACTCTACTAAATCTTATGCTGCTCTCCAAGGACAAGGGATGAAAGTAAAACCTCTTTCAATCCTTTTCTTTTAGGACTTTAATTCTCCGTTTTTTGTTTATCCAAAAGTGGAATTGCAGGTGTTTTGGTCTTTTTTGTTGTTCGCCAAATTATCGTTTTGATCCAAATTGAAGAAGAAATCTGTATTCTTGATTTTGGATTTCTGTGTGCTGATGATATATGCTATTATATTTGCTTGTGGTGCTTTTGTTGCCTGCTAGACTGTTGATATTTAGTTTGATCAACTTACATTCAAAATTTGTTATGCTAAGCTGCACTTAGTTCTTATTGATATGAAAAAGGCTATTGGTTATCAAGTTCCATATCCGATTAATTCGGCATTCATAGTTTTGGTTGGTTGTATGTGATTTGTGCAGTGCGTATTCTGTATTCATTGAAGATTTTAGAGAACTTCCTGGAACTCTCAATGCAGATTGACTAAATAGGGACATTCGTCTCGGGCAGTTTTGAGTCCAAGGTTTGCCAGTTGTCGTAACATTTAACTTAAATTTTGCAGAGAATATGTATGAAATTCTCTACCTATCATTCAAGTGTTCCAGAAAGATCTCACTCAGGTCAAACATTAATTTCTTTCTATTTCCATTTCATCCGAACAAACCCCACAACACTCGCCCTTCTTCTCCTTCTTCCGCTGCCACACTAGAAATCCATAAAATTCATCTTCATTGTTAATGCTGCTGCACTAGATCTCAATGTTTTTTTTTTAAATAGCAATTTTCATGAAAAACTGGTTTTCGTTCCCGGTTAAAGCAGC
The DNA here is from genome assembly GCF_056151865.1 of Erythranthe guttata. Classification (NCBI taxonomy): domain Eukaryota; kingdom Viridiplantae; phylum Streptophyta; class Magnoliopsida; order Lamiales; family Phrymaceae; genus Erythranthe; species Erythranthe guttata. The sequence goes on from NC_142533.1 coordinate 12,194,157, forward strand.
GATTTCCCGATTTTTAGCCTTCTGACCCCAGTTTAGAATTTTTTTGGGTTTGGATATCCAATCGGGCCGGATTGGTGAGCGGTTGCTAGTTGGACCTGTCCGACAGGCCGGTCCAGTCCGATTTTCAAAACATAGACTGTAATCCCAAATTTATGCTCTATCATATCGTCACAAGCGCAAGGATTAGGGAAGGATGCTATGCTTCAATGCTTGGACATGTGCACCGGGTACGAGGAAAGAGACTTTGCTAAAGAATCAGCCGGCTGGTCTGTAATATTAATGTGTTGACGGGACGACATCGTAACATTACCGTATTGATCGGTCGACATCGTAATATTACTGTAAAAAAAGTCTATATTACTGTGTCATAATAATATTTATATACTGATCAGTCAACAAATTAAAAACTAATTAAAAAAAGTAATTTGACTATTTTACACAACAATATTATTGTGTAGACCTGTCAAAACACAACTAAAAATAAATAAGCAAATATAAGCAACTAATTAATAAATAAATAAAATAGTAAAAAATAAAAAAAAAATATAATAAGAGGGTCAAAATTGGGTCAAAATGGGGCTAATATGCAACATTTATTAAAATTGAGGTCAATGGGCAATATTTGGTTAAATTATATTTTGAGTGGTATTGTAGTTTTTGGTGGTTTGATGTCCTTTTTGGTAAAATAAATTTTATAGTGGGCTGATTTCCAAGTAAGTAGCCTCCCAGGAGCTTATACGATATTTGCCATATACAAAAATTTCTACGTTGTCCAACAAATTCAGTACAGAGACTCTTTGGGGAAAATCTTCCATTACTTCTTTTAATAGGGAGAAGCCCAAATTATTTTGCTCTATTTGAGAAAAATTCATACCCATTTTTTCAGCTATTATTTTTTCCAATTCTGCCCTCGCTCGCCACATCATCAAGCCATACCTATTTTCAGCCATTATTTTTTCCAATTCTGCCCCCGCCCGCCACATCATCATTGCGTCACGCGCTGGTCATCAGCGAATTCTTTTTCTTCTTTTTCTATATCGATTTTATTAATCGACTGTGAAGCGTAGTTAATTAAGGTAAATCGACTATGAAACAAAGTCAATTAAGGAAATTCTTTAATTTTCTTTTTTATTTATTTTTTTGTTTTTTAATTTTTGTTTCTATATTAGGTATATTAATCGACTATGATAAATCAACATAGTTAATTAAGAATCTCCTACTAAAAATAACAAATCACAACAACAAAAAAATTCCAAATCAATTATATTTTAAAAAAACAAAAATCTACAAAAATTATAATTGATTTATACAATTGGAATAAATAAACAAAAAATCAAAAAGAAAATACAAATGGAGTCGATCAACCTCAATCGACTACCAGAGCATAGTCGATTAACTTAATCGACTATTGAACATGTACATAGTCGATTAAGGTTCCAGCCTGCACGAATTTCTCTACCCGCGCCGTCCTCTGCCTGATCTACAAAAAAAACCCTAGATCTGCCTCCCCATCGTCACCACACCCCCTCCACACCACACTGTTCAACCAATCCCTACCAAGAATAAAATAAATAAAATAAATAATTCATACAAAAAAACAAAAAGTAGCATTTCAATGTCCACCAAAAAAAACAGGAACGATTCAAGGTATTTGTTTGGTCACTCCATAAACAATTTATGTACACATGACAAAGCCAACACTAAAAAAGTAATAAAAATAAGACAAATAAAAAATATAAAACAAACAAATACCTTCATCAACAATTTCCGTTGATTCTTCTCCGACGACGAGTGCTTCATCTTCTTTCTCAACAGCCTGTTCCTCTTCTTCTTCCTCTACACGCCGACGACGCCAATGCTTCATCTTCTTTCTTTCTTCATCTGGGGGGGGGGGGGGGGGGGGATTTCCCAGAGAAAACAGAGAAAAAAAAGAAAGAAAAAAACAGAGAAGAGAGAAAGCTGGAAACGAGAAAGCGAAATGGAAAATTAAATATAAGATTTAGGTTTTGAAAGAGTATAATAGACAATTAAGAGTAGTTTTGGAATTATGAAAATATCACTTAGGTGGAATATTAGCTAAGGGGATTTTCTCCAATTATTTTTGAGAGGGGTGTTTCCTTAACTATATTTATTAGATTCAGGGATTTTCTCTAATTTTCCATTCCGTATATATTGTTTCCTGATATCCTTTTGTCTTATCTTTAAGATCTTTCCATATTGTCCCTTAATAATTTTTTTAGGAAATATTGTCCCTTAATAATTAATGTAGGGATTATTAGCAAGAACCCCTCATCTAGAAAATGTAGTCAAAGAAAACCCCCCACCAAAAAATAATTAGAGAAAACCCCTTTACTTTTAATATAAGCCTCATCACAATTTTAATTACCCAATATACCCTTCCATAAACATAGTCTTATTATTATTTTCTCTCTTTTCCCAGTGTTAACCTTATCGTGAGCAGATCCCATCCTCCCGTCGTTTTCTGCTCTCATTCACGTCGCTCTTGCAAACCGCCAAATCTAAAAAAATCCTCGACCAAAATTCGAGAAAAAAAAAAGATATCGCCGGAGAAGAAGATCGGACTCTTCACGGGCTCCGTTCGTATCTAGAAAATTATTGACCATCCTAGATCTATTGTTGGATAATCTTTGTAGATCCATCGCCGTGAGTTTGTAGATCCATTCCCGGACAATCATCGTCGGACGTTCAACAAGTATGAAAAACTCTTGTGTTTTAGTGACAAGATTTTTTTTCAAAGTGGATTGATTTTTAATTATGTTTTTCGATTGTGTGCGAGGCCATCATCAAGGAGGAGATTGTAAAAAAGGTGCTCAAGACTGATTTTGCTTCATTGGTGGAGCTGAACATGCTCAAGAACCTGATGGGTTCGGCCATGGCAGGAGCTCTGGGTGGTATGGTGACGATGGGGAGGCTGATTTTGGGTTTCTTTGTGGATCGGACGGAGGACGGCGTGTGTAGAGAATTTCGCGCGGGCTGAAATCTTAATCGACTATGTACATGTTCATAGTCGATTAAGCCAATCGACTATGTTCGTGTAGTCGATTATGGTTGATCGACTCCAATTTTTTTTTTATTTTTTTTGGATTTTTTGTTTATTGATTTCAATTGTATAAATCATTTATTATTTTTGTATATTTATTTTGTTTTTGTAATCTGTAGTTGATTTTGCATTTTTTTGCTGTTGTGATTTGTTATTTTTAGTAGCAGATTGTTAATCGACTATGCTTCACATCATAGTCGATTAATATGCTTCATTGACTCCAATTTTTAAATTTTTTTTTGTGGATTTTTTGTTTATTGATTCCAATTGATAAATCAATTATAATGTTTGTATATTGTTTGTTTTTGTAACATATAGTTGAATTTGCATTTTTGTAGTTGTGATTTGTTATTTTTAGTAGTCCGTTCCTTAATCGACTATAGTTCATCATAGTCGATTTAATATGCTTCATAGTCGATTAACATCCCTGATAGAGAAAAAAAGTTATAAAACGAAAAAAAATAAATTTAAAAATAGATTTTTTTTAAATAATAAAAAAAATAATAATAAATTTATAATAATAATAAAATAATAATAAAATAATAATAATAATATAAAATAAAATTAGAAAAAAAAAGAAAAAAGAGAGAAAGACACGGCTATGGGTCATGGAGATAGTGGGCTGATGGATCATGGGGATATGAAAGGTGGAGGGACATAAAATGAAAAATGGGTGGCTAAAATTTGGAGTAGGTTTTTCTCAATTGGTGCAAAATAATTTGAAACTTCTTCTATTAAAAGAAGTGTTGATGGGGTTATATCAAAGAGCCCCAATTAATGTACATACATTGTTGTTAAATCATACATTTTTGTTATATTGCAAATCCAATCATAGATCGTTTTGCTAAATTCACAAGCCATTAATCGTAACAAATCGTAAAAGTTTGAATTTCTCATTGATTCTGACAAATTCAAAACACGAAAATTGTAGTCCTTTGAGTTAGTTTTCTAATCCAACTTAATCCGCTAAATTGGATGTTGTGTGACAAAGTTATGCATGAATGAGTCACATTTTGAATTTTAACCTCAATACATCAAAATTGTGGGCAGTATCCATTGATTCATGTATATCTTTTTCGTCCGACATCCAATTTTGGTGATTCAAGTTGGATTAGAAAACTAACTCATAATACTACAAATTCTATTTTTCAGGTTTTGCAAAATTTGGAATTAAAAATAATCAAAATCATGTTTGAAGTCGTAACGGTATTATTAAAGCTCGAACGACATTTATCACATCCCTATTTGTAAAGTGCCCTATTAAAAGAACTAATAAGAACTTTTTTGAATCAAGCTATATTTTTTTACTAAAATACTTAATAAAAAAGTGAATTAGCAAATCTTTAATAGGCTCAATATAAAACTATTTATTTAAACTTCTAACCTAATCATAAATCTAAAATTTCGAGAAAGTTATACTTTTCGTCCCTAAAGTTTAGTTCGATTTCTCATTTGGTCCCCTTGTTCAAAGAAAAAAAAAAGACAACAACGACAACAAATTTGATCTTTATGTTACAACTATTTAACATTTTTTGTCATTGCCGTCAATTTTCTTTTACTAGTAACGGAATCAAGTATGTGTTCGTCACTGCATTAACTATTAACTAATGGACTAACGGTAGATTGATGAAAATGACTAAAAAATTTAAATTGTTGAAACATTGAGGACAAAATTTGTTTTTCGTCAACAAGAGGAACCAAATGTTAAATCAAGGTAAACTTGAGCGATAAAAAGTGGAGTTTTTCATTTGCTTTTCTTTCACAACTCTCAACTATTTTCCATCGTTTAGCAATTGCTATATAACTTCTTAGAAGTGTTATTACTTATTATAAATAAGTCCATCAATGAGTAGAGTTAATTGCATAGACCCCCCTGTGTTATTTCTCGGAAGCAAAAAACGCCCCCGGAAAAAAAAAATAGCATATAACCCCCTATGTTGTGTTTTAATCAGCCCACCGCCCCTTTGTGTGCACTGGCTCGTTGACTTACGTGAAATGACAGAATTATCCTTAATAAAAAATAAAGCAAAAAAGACCCCAATACCCAAATTATTATTCACGCTAGTTTTTAGAAGGAAATGACATAAATACCCCTTTATAAAGAAAAAAAAAATCAAACTGATTTAATTATAAATAACCTAAATTTAGAGGACCAAATTGTAATTTCCAAAGTTTACACCTTCTTCCCCATTTCCGTCGGCCTACCTCCCAGCCATTAATAAGTTCAGCACCGCCGCCGTCTGGCCCTCCGACACCACCCACTCCTTCAAATTTCTCTCCCTCTACACTGCCGCCGTCTCGCATCACCGCCGCCCACCCCTCGTTCAAATTCCTCTCCTCGACACCGCCTAGTTCCTCCGCCACACCTTACCCCAGACCCCTTCAACTTTGTTGCGTCTGCCATGGATGTCACCTCCATGGCAGCGCACTCCCCCTTCCATCGCCGGCCAATCATCACAGGCTACTCCGAGCGGCGACCCAACATCACTGGAGACTCCATCGGCGACCCTACCTCACTGGAGATCTCTCCCCCGCCGATTAATAGATCCGCCGCCTCCGTCCATGTATATTTCTTTTTGTTGTTTGTTTACGTCCGCCATTTTCGCCTCCCACCCACCGCAACACATCATCCACCATGGCTGCTCCGCCTTGTTTCTCTCCAAGCGCCGCCGTGACCGCCGCCGCTGAAGTACACACTCGAGCACAAGTGGCCAGACAACCGGAGTAGCTTCTGGAGATTTGGGGGATCAAAATCAGTAAGGACTTCGGAGCAACTAATCTTCTTCACGCTGATTTGGAAGCTCCTCCTCGACGGCGGCGGTGGTGCGAATTCGAACCCAGTCAAGCCCTACATTCGACGGATTTTTGTGGAATTCTTTTTTTTTTTGGGGTTATTGCTGGGTTTTGCATAAGCTCAAATCTTTCCCTTTTTTTCTTTTTTCTTTTTTTTTTTCTGGATCTGGTTAAAGAAAGAGATTGAAATTTTTTATTTGTTGTCTTTCGGGATTCAATTTCAAAGTGGGAAAACGGTGGTGGTGTTGTCGGAGATGGCAGCGGCCAATTTTTTGCAGAATTCTCTTTGTTTGTTTCTTTTTTTCTGATTTTTTCTTATTTCTAATATTGTGTCTTTTTTATTTTGATTGTTTAGAAATTGAAATACTATTAAAAATTTAGTAAAATTTTTAAATTGAAATGTTATTAAAAATTTTAGAAATGAAATTAAGTATAGATATTTAAAAATTATTACAAAGTAAAGAAATACATAATTTAATATATTTTTTTAGAGAAGAAGAAGGATGTGGTGGTGCAGGAGTCAGGACAAGAGGGGCTTGATTTTTTTTGATTTTATTGAAGGGTTTTTATGTCTTTTCCTGTCCTAAAATGTCATAAAACGCACGCCCAGCTGCATGAACCGCGAGTGTATCCCACGATTCGCTCGGAGGGTCCTTATTGTCATTGACTTCCTTTCATAGGGGGGTATTTGCTAATTTTTTTATCCGAGGGGTTTTTTTGACAATTAGACATTTCACAGGGGAGCCGAGTGCAATTACCCCTCAATGAGTACTTAGTCATACAGAGGTTTAGACAATAAACTATTTTACAAAAATATCCATATATGGTCCAGAGGTTTCTAAAAGATTAAAATAGCCCCTCATACTTTAATATACTTCAATTTCATCCTTTAATTTAATCTAATCTCAATTTAACCCCAAATTTCACAAATTATTCAATTTTGACCCAAAACAGTTTTTTATGGACAATTTCGTCCGTCAGCGCCGTTGACCGCCGATCTCCAGCGTTGACTTTTTTTTTTTCTTCCTGATTTTTCCGCCACCGGTTTCCGGCGTTGACCGGCGGTCAACGCCGGTCTCCGACAATGAGTTTTTCGATTTTTTTTCTTTAACCTCTTTTTGCCCCCCCTTTAAACAACAATATTGTTGTGATTGACAGTAATATGAACTATATTAATGTTAAACACAGTAAAATAACTACTCTACAATTTGACACAGTAATATTGCTGTATTAATCTCTAGCACAGTAATATTAACACAACAAAACTCATTATTATTGTGTAATACAGTAATATTAATATGTTGACCGCTCAACAAAGGTAAACATAACATAAAACCAAAAGAATTAATATTACTGCGAGTGAAAGTAATATTACTATAACAACAGTAATATCACCATCAACCACAGTAATATTATTGTGTTTACAGTAATAATAGACAGTAATATTATTACGTTACTCCGTGAATAACTGAAACAAAACAAAAAAACCAAAGAAATAATATATTGATGTGGTTGACAGTAATATTATTGTGTTTACAGTTATTTTACTGTCAACGACAGTAATATAATTACGTTGACTTGTCAACAAATCAAACAAAATAAAAAAAAATTAATAAAAATAAATATTGTCATTGACTCTAATTGTACTGTCAACGACAGTACAATTTCATAAATGTATTGTCAACGCAGTACAATTACGTTAATGTACTGTCAGTGACAGTATAATTACGTTAATTTACTGTTCGTGATAGTATAATTATCGTTAATGACAACATAATTACGGTCAACGTTTAGCGGCGACCGTAAAATAAAAATAAATAAATAAATAACACTAAAAAAAGTCAACGCCGGAATCCGGCGGCGGAAAAAACAGAAAAAAAAAAGTCAACGCCGGAAACCGGCGCGAAAAAAATATTGTTTGAAAAAAAAAGTTTTTGAAAAAAAAAATCAAAATTGAATTTTTGTGGTCAAAATTGATTAAATTGGGGTTATAATTAAGAATTGGGTGTAAAGGATTGAGGTTAATTTTGTCATATAGATGATTTTTTCCTTTATTTATAATAAATATTAAAGAGATGTGCTTATTGGTGAAAGAGATATACCCCATATCTAGAATAATAAATATGATTGGTTATAGACTTATGCACAAAAGTCAAAAACCCTTTTCAAATAAGATGGTATATTTTAGTTAAAAAAAAATCATCGATTGAATCGTTAAAGTCGTATAAATCACAACAAATCATAAAATGTCAATAAAATTATGTCAAATCCAAATTTCTCTAAAAAATCAAATCGGAAATTGCAAAACCAAAACAAATCCTTGAATGGAATCGTAAATCTAAGAATTTGGTAACCATGTATACATATATATTGAATACAAAAAATCCTAATTCTATAGACACAAATTCCTACGTCAAAAAAATAAGTTTGTATTTTAAAATCTCTTTACTTCTATTAACTTTTTCATATTGACTATTTTTCTTAGAATGTCTTTACTCTTTAGTTCTATCATTTTGTTAATATAAAAACAGAAACTGAATTAGTGTAAAATTGATATGTATTATTCCTAACCTTATAAAAATCGATACATTTGGTTCGTGTTTAGGTTTTTTTTTCTAGGTGTATAAATCGGGTAGTGAATTTAGTAAAATGGTAGAACAATTTAGTGGGAAAAAATACAAAAACATTAATCGAGGCGAGTAAACTCTTTCCTTAAAATAAATTTGCCCGGCTACAAAATGATAAATTTCACCGATCTAAAAAATGAACTATTCGGTAAAGTGCAAACCTTGGATTACTAAAAAGATGATCTGGTGAAGACATGCATGTTGGATTCTATTACGTCTGGAAATTCATGCCAAAACGAAAGGATTTAACATTATTTTTTCTTTAGCTTAAAGGGATAGAACTAGGGGTGGAAATCGGAACCAAATTTCCGAATCCCGCCGAATCCGATCCGAATTTTCCGATTTTGGAATGATTTTTTGTAGTCTGTATTACGAAATTCTGATTTCCAATTTTTTTTCCAAAAAAAATTGTATCGGAATTAGAATTGTATATGAATTATTCGGGATTTCTGAATTCCGATCCGATAATAATCCCGAAATTATGATAACGAAATTTTCCGAAAGTTATTCATATTTCTTCATTACTATATATTGTTTCTAGTGAGTTTTTGAAAAGCCCACTTTAGCCAAGGCAGCCCACTTTAGCTAACTGATGAGTTGAAATATTGAATATTCAGAATTTTAGGGACTAAATAATAAATACCACAAACTTCTAATAAAACCCTAATTGCTTCCTTGTTCTTCTTGCGCCGCTCACATTTTCTTTGAACTTTTTTGTCTCTTTCCACCGCCAACTCTTTTTCTCTATCACATGAGTCATAACACCTAACTTACGATATCTTTAATCGTTGCCTTCGCGAAACAGATGTTGGAATTGCTGCGAAATACCACAATCTTTTTTTCTCTCAATATCGCCGGAGTTTCTACCAAGAGCTACCGTTATTCTGTCTATAAATCTCCGCCGTGGTCGTTGCTTTTCATCCGTGATACAGTCGTCGGGCATAGTCAACGACGTTTGCGAAAATTCCGAAATTCCATTTTTTTTGGAATCGGAATCGGAACGACCTTTTGTATTCCGAAATTTTTGGAATCGGAATCGGAAGTGATTTTTCACTTCCAAAAAAAATCGGAAAATTTTCGAATTCCGATCCGATCCGTACAATCTCCACCCCTAGATAGAACACATGCATGTTGGATTCTATTACTTTTCGGAATTGGATGATCCTCAAACTATAGGAAATCCTATAGCAAAAACCTCTAAAACCTAAATGCTACAAATGGGATTAAACACCCAAAACACGTTGTTACGACACTCACCCAGTAATCTATATATCTATATAATATATAAAAGTTCGAATTCCACCTTCAATTGATTGATATTTTACGATTTCAATTGGTGTCATGTATTCAATTTCATTCCATGTGACAAATTAATCGGTGAAAATAAATCATCAAAAAACATGTCACCATTTTCCAAAATTAAAAATAATTAAATATATTTAATTATTTTATTAATATATATTTATATCCTACCATTTATCAAATGCTTTAAATATATCAACTTTTTTGGAAACTCTAAATTGATTTATTTTTTAATTTAATTTTAATAGTAATTAATTTAAGGGGCTATTTGTAAAAACACCCCTCGTTCATTTTTTACTTCTTGATAAATCCAATTTTTTTTTAATTTATATTTGTTATAAACCCAATTGGCTCGAATTATCAAATATGTCCCTATTTAATATTACTGAAAATTTCTATATTATATTATTTTGAAAAATCCAATATTTTTGGGTAGATATGCAAAATCCCCTATTTTCTCCCCACCGTCCCCCTATTCTCTTATGTATCACGCGTCTTTCTCCTTCCATTAATTATTTAATTAATTTGGGGTTTTTATTTATGTTTAAGTTTTATCATTTGTTTTTTAATTTTTTAAATGGTTTTCTTTATACATCTGTTTTTTAAAAGTTAAATTTATAAAAAAAAATTATTTTTAACAAATTGAATTCCACTATAATTTTCCAAAAACCACTATGTGATTATAATACTCTGTTACGAAAATCCATTATAAACTTATCGAAAATCTCTATGGAATTAACAAAAACCAGTTTTTTTTTTTTTTTTTTTTTTTTGAAAAAAGTAACAGAGATATTATTAGGCTAACATAGCCAATTGAGAAGGAAGGGAGAGACCCTCAGTAATGGCCAATTCCATGGATGAAGCGATTCCATGAGCTAGCTTATTACAGGAACGAGGAACGAAAGAAAAACGACAAGATAGGAAAGATAATGTAAGATTACTAATGTCTTCTAAATAAGCACCAAAGGAACACAAAAAATAATTTTTATCTTGGAGTGCCATGATGAGCTGACGGCAGTCCCCTTCGATAATAACTGACGGCCAGCCCTGTGCACGAGCACCTTGAATTGATGTAAGAGCGGCATGGGCCTCTCCTTCAACTGGTTGAACCCGTCCGGGCAAAGAGGCGACGCTCCACCAAATTGTAGTGCCCTCGGAATTTCGGGCCACCGTGGCCACCTTGTAATACGACTGAGATGGTGAAAAGCAGCGTCGAAGTTAACTTTCACAACTCCTTCCGGCGGCGGCGTCCAATGTACCTGTGAAGCTGGGTTCTTTGCGATAGAGGGTTCAAAACATGCCGACCTGAATGTGGAGAGGTAATCTTCATTCCAATTCCGCAGATCCCGTCCTCGAAGACACGTATCTTCATGTGCTTCTCGATTTCTCGAATCCCACGCAGACCAGCAGATAACCATAGCAAGGCAAACCGCTTCTCGAGAGGTAGTCTTGTTTAAACGGTCAAACCAAGACCGGAAAGAAACCGGCTCGATCGTCATATCCAATTCAAACGGTTCCGTTTGCCAAACCTCGGGCAAACCCCTACAACAAATCAATGCGTGCACCGTAGTTTCTGCTTGAGACCGACATAAGATGCAGAACAGATCCGATGAGATGTGGCGGCGAAAGAGAGCCCCGTTACAAAAAAACCACTCCATAATGAATGGAAATCACTCAGTAATTAACAAGTTCCATTACAAAAAAAACACTAAAAACTTATCAATTAACGAAAACCACTCTATAATTAACGAAAACTACTCTGTAATTAATGAAAATTACTATGTAATTAACAAATTTCATTACAAAAATTCACTACAAACTTATCAATTAACAAAAACCACTCTGTAATTAATGAAAACCACTCCGTAATTAAGGAAAATTACTATGAAATTAACAATTTCCATTACAAAAATTCACTATGAACTTATCATATTAACAAGAGCCCCTTGAATCAATGCATGGAGGTGGAACTGAGTTTTGTGTGATTATACTTTTGAGGGGCTTCAGGACTTGTACGTCTCTCCAATGCGTGGATGAGTTCGCCAATTGGATTAATATGGAGATTGTCAAGAATGGAATGAGTGAAAGAATTGTCATTATGGTGTGTGTGTGTGTATGAGAGAGAGAGAGAGAGAGAGAGAGAGAGAGAGAGAGAGAGGGTAGAGTTCAAAATGAGTGAATGAATGAAGATGATGAAAATAATTAGCATTAATTTCAAATGAATTGGCATTAATTTCAGTTTATATATATATATATATATATATATATATATATATATATATATATATATATCATAGAAGATTTAGATGGAAAAAAATGAGGGGTGTAATGGTGATAATTAATTATTTTTTATTAATAAAAATTATTTTTGATTTATCTTTAAAATGTGAAATAAATTTAAGCTTGTTGTAACTACACTAGTGTGATGAGGGGGTTTGTCAAATTTTCCTTTAATTTAATTTGATTATAGTTAAATTCAATTTAAAATCTTTTTTTGAAGAAAAGATGATGAATATTATTAGGTAATATGCGCCAAATGGGTAGGAAGTGTAACACCTTCCGTGGAAAAGTGACCATAATATTTAGCTATCGCATGGGCCAAACAATTTCCCGAGCGTTTAATATATTTAAAACAACAAGATGAAAATGAAGACGCAATCACAATATTATTCTCAATGTACGCACCAAAGGATGCCAAGTTCATGGAGCAGTCCCGTAGGGTCTAGATAACCGAGAGATTATCACCTTTGATGATAACTTTGGGCCATTCAAATTATTTAGCTTTAACCAGAGATCGGAGAACCGCATGGGCCTCTCCGTCTATGGCCTTTGGACGTACGTGAATTTTATAGGCAGCCCACCAGACACATTTATCACTAAAATCTCGAGCAATACACGCTAGGGAGTAGAATGTTTCTCCCACCGAAAACGTGCCATCTACATTATTTTTTATCACTCCTCTTTCCAGTGGCTTCCAATGAGATGGATAACTTCTACTCCAAAGCTGAAGGGGTTTAGTCATTCCCTGCTTAAACTCTGCTAGATAGGAAATGCTCCAGCTCCAAACCTCCTCTAACGGGATCCCGTTTTCCCCGTGGGTTTGCTTGTTCCAATTGTCCCACAACTTCCACATAGCTATCACCACCAGACAAACTTCATCAACTTTCAGCTCCTTGAATAACAAGTCGACCCAACCCTTTGATGACGCCATTTTATTCTCCGCAAACAAAGCCGGCGGAAGTGCCATCCAAACCACCTCCACCCCGCTGCATTTGGTGATAATATGGAGGAATGATTCGTGAGCAGCTCCACATTTGCGGCAACAAGGATCTATGACAATTTTTCGACGGTACAGTTCGAAGTTAGTCGGCAAAATGTCGGAGCATACACGCCAAAGGAAGATTTGGATCTTCGGAGGAATAGTTAGCTTCCATATTTTTCTTCAGTCGAAGTGTGGTAATCCGCTAGTCGAAGACCCGTCTGCCCCACGGTCATGCTAGAGTGGAAAAATAGACGTCAAAATGTGATGGTAACAAGAGCGGACCGTAAACTTACCATGATTTGAGAACCACCAGACCCAACGATCTTCAACTTGAGGGCAACCGATTGGGACTGCCATTATCCGATCCTTATCCACATGCCAAAAATTATCTGCGATAATTTGGAGATCCCATGAGTTCGTCAACGGATCAATAAGGTCCAACACTTTATTCGGGAAAGAATAATCATTTGGTCTCCTCGTAAAAACCCTAAAGCGACCATCCTCCATGAGCCATGGGTCTGCCCATATGGATGTAGACTGTCCGTTTCCCACCCTCCGACGTAGCCCTGAAAAAAAATGCTCTCGAACCGACCATATGCTCCTCCATGTTGCCGAGGGTTGATAGCCCAAATATGCCAAGAATAAAGAGTCATGCGGAAAGTATCTTGCTTGTAATATTCGAGATAGAAGAAGCTCAGGTTCCGTCACGATTCTCCAAGCTTGTTTAGCAAGCATTACCAAGTTAAAGAACCTCATATCTCTAAACCCTAGACCGCCAAGATCCTTCGAAATTTTTCCATGCAACCCATGACATTTGATGCTTCGATCCATTTCCCCATCAGTATGCTTGGATTGCCGATTCAATCTCCCGGAGAAGACCTGATGGGAGCAAAAAACAGCCCATCATATAAGCAGGGATGGCCTGGAGAACCGCCTTAATGAGAACATCTTTGCCCGCTTTCGAGAGGTATTTTTCACCCCACCCAGTAATCCTTGCCCAAATACGTTCTCGAAGAAAGCCAAAGATTTCCTGCCTCGTCTTGCCCAACGCTGCCGGCATGCCCAAGTACTTCTCATGCTTATCGACCACCTCAAGTCCTAAAGTTCTCTAAATTGCTTCTCGTATAGCCGGTGGTGTTGATGGGCTAAACGATATTTTAGACTTCTCATGATTAATCTCTGGTCCCGATATATACGCATATTTGTTTAAGATCTCCCTCAGAACAGTTGCATCAGTCTCGGCAGCTCGACAAAATATAAGAATATCGTTGGAGAAGCATAAATTAGATACCATTGGGGCCGATGGCGCTATTTGAATACCACGTATACCACCACCACTACTCGCCCTTTGTAACATTGCAATTAGCGCATCCGCACAGCAAATGAAGAGATAAGGTGACAGAGGGTCACCTTGTCTAAGGCCTCTCCGAGGTTGTAAAGCCCCAAACTGCGAACCATTGAACAAAAACTCATACGAGACAGTGGAAACACACATCATAATTAGTTCTACCAGAGAAATGGGTAACCCTAAACGACGTAAAACTTTCTCCAAAAAAGGCCATTCAATCCGATCGTAAGTTTTACTAATGTCAAGTTTGATAGCGATATAGTGAGTTTTGCCTCTAGTCCTAGATTTAATTTAGTGATTGATCTCACATGCAACTAGGACATTATCAGTAATAAGCTGTTTCGGGACGAAAGCGGATTGAGTGGGGGAAATCAGATCGTCTAAGAAGGGTTGAAGCCGATTAGCAATAGTTTTAGAGCCAAATTTGTATATGACATTACACAAGCTAATAGGACGAAATTTAGTCATTTTCTCCGGTTTTTTTTACTTTAGGAATAAGCACGATATATGTGGAATTAAGAGTAGGTGGGAGATTCTTATTATTGAGGAAATCGAGCACACAAGAAATAATGTAGTTATTTGACAAAACCTCCTCAATGAAAATTTCTATTATGATAAAAAAATCCAATTTTTTATTCAAAATTTGACATAAACCCATTACACTCAAATTATCTAAAATGCCCCTATTATACTTTCTCTTTCCAAAATAACTCTCCACAAATATCTCACCTTATTTCAGTTATTTTTTTCATTCATTTTCTTTTTAATTTTTTTCAAAAACCAAATATGGTTTTCTTTATTTCGATTTAAAAAATATCGCTTTTATTTTATTTTAATTTTTCTATTTAGTTTTTTATTTTTTCCCCCAGGTTTTAAAAAATATTGTTTTCAACTCCCAATTTTTTTTGAACTTTTTTTTTTTCTATTTCATTTTGTTTTTTTATGTTTTTATTTTTTTATTTTTTTCCATTTGGGTTATAAAAAGTGAAATCCACTATATACTCATTGAAAAATACTATAAATTTATCGAAAACCACTGCAAAAATTACTGTAAATTAACGTAATCCACTTTAATATTAAGATAATCAACAATAAATTTATCCAAATCCACTAAAAACATATGTAATCCACGACGAATGAACGTAATCCACTACTAGCACAACTCAAAAAAATAGCAAACATAAAAAAAAACGTAAATCCAGTATTCGAAACGTAAATCCACTATTCGTAAATCCATTATTCGAAACATAAATCCAATATTATGTCCTAGAAAAAGTGCAACACTACTACCAACAACGCGAGCGTCATTCCGAGCGACATGGTGTGGTGTCTCCTCTTGGGCTTGAAATCCATTGCGCTGCTGGATCATAAACGCAATAACAACGATAGAAAAAAGAAAAAAAGAAAAGAAAAAATAATTGTACAATTCCTACACCCACCGCTACAAAATAACTTGGGCATTGCCTTTACATAATACAAACATTGTATTCACAATGGACAAAGTCAATTCAAATATAAAACAAAATACAGATGGACATCACATTTCATGCCTTAATTCCATTATTATTTTCAATATTTTAATTTCTTTTGAGTCACAAGATGATTATCACAATAAACAAGTTTTAACTAAGCAATAACTTTTCAGAAAAAAACAAAAACAAATAAAAGAACGCACTTGCCGAATAAAAAAACAAGACGAAAACATGGTATACGTCTAAACAACACAAATCAATTAGAAAGAAATTAGAAAATACAATCCTAAATTTCAACTGACAAAGAAAAACCTATTTTAGCCATTTGTATTTAAAAAAAATCGCTTATGGAGAATTTAGACTAATTGCGCAAAAATATTGAAAAAATACTCTTTATTGGTGGATTGAGATGTTGGATCTCGATAATCCATAAAAAAGTGATATTTCAAGGGCTGAAATCCATGGCTGAGATCTCGACTTAGTGCGTCGAACAACAACAACCTTGAGCGCGCCGCAAGAGATCTCTATAACACGAAGCGGTGGTTACAAATTTGGCGATATCCGGTGCCCCATTAGAAGAGAGAAACACTATCGAGAGAGAGCCGTTTATTGTCCGAGAGAAAAGGAGAGGCTGTGTTTTTTTTTAGTAAGAGGGGGTGATTATTATAGGCAATAAAATTAGGGTAGAATAAATGATTAAAGGGTATAACCGTAAAATCTAACCTTTTTAATTAATTAAAGACGTTTTGGATTTATCTTAAAATTGAATTTTTTTTTTGGACATACTGTAACTAGACATGTCTAATGGGAGACTTTTTTCAAATAATCCCTATTATAATTGCATGGTTGGTGATGTTACGAAAAATTTGCATTTTAATTCATAAACTTGGATTTTATACTAAACAAATATTGCAGAATAAATCATTTGATATTATACATTTACATGAACATGACTAGAGAATAAGCTTTTCTTTTTTAGTAATTTAATTTTATATATTAATATTATAATACGAAAATTGACAATGTGTACAGTAATATACTCCCAATTATTTACCATATTGAAAATTATACTACATGAATTTCATCTTATTGTTTTAACTTTTTTTCTTCACTGAACCCAGGGACAATAAATTTTATGATTGATCAATTAACTTTTTTAATTATATACTAACTAAAATGAAAACATTCTCATGATTATACTAATAAATTGAATAATATAAGTTACGTTTAATCAATTGATAAAAAAAAATGAATTGATTTTATATATTTCAAAATATAACAATGTTATTCTAATTTTTAGGTATTAAATTCGTTTATTCACTTTATTTAATATCATAGATTAAGAAAATTAATTGTTTTTTTTAAATGTATAATGATTGTATATACTATATATTATATTCCATTAATAAGTATTTCACTATAACTCTAATAAATGTAATTAAATACATATCTAGAACAACTCCAACCAAAAAATATCAAAATGAGTTTGCAAATATTAAGTGATATTTAATATTTTATTTTGATATTTATCTAAGTGTATTTTCTCCAACCATAGGTATTAAATAGTTGTTAATTAAAAACAATTACATTGATTTATATATCTAATTTCTACATGTCATTTTCTAAATGGACATTGAGGTGGTTAAATTAGTAACTCATGTTTGATATTTTATTCTGCATGATGTATTTTTAGATTTCGAAAGATTTATCAAAATACAATCTTCATTTCATAACTCTATTAGAATTAAAAATTACTATTTTTTTACTATAAAAATGGTGGTTGAAGGTTTTGATAGCCCATTTAATAACCCCACTCGAGGTGCTCTTACTTTAAATAGTTTACATCAACAAGTACAATATCAATCGGCAAATCAGTAGTTTCTACGATCCATTTTTAGTAACAAACTCAATAACATATTTATATATTACATAAAATACTACAATTATATGAGAAGTAATTGCATAATTATTTGTGTCTTTTCAAATTGAGAAATTTTGATCAATATTGTGGCTATGGACGAAGAAAGTAATCAAATATCAAGTATTAGAGTATATTAACAAAATATTATCTAACAAATACCAAATTAGTGGTTATCATTTCATTTGGTAGGATTTTGGTACCATATCGAACTTATACGAGATTTACAGGAATCCATTACAGTGAGGGTAAAGTTATAGACAACCTATCATGGAAAAAAATTATGCTTAGCTACAAATATTATGACTAATTTTTAAAATTAAAATATAAACTATATGAAAATAAAAATATTAATGTAGGGTATTATAGCATAAATAATTGATTATTAAATATTTTAACACTGTATATATCTCATTATATTTTGGTATCGAAATACATGAGCTCTTTTGTCTAAGTTACAAGTTATGTATCTAAATTATTGAAATACATTCTTAAGTTTTCTATTTTCCCATTATATATAATAAGATATATTTATTTCGTTAATTTCTATTTTAGAATATTTGTAAGACAAAATTATTTATTTTATAATGTTTATAAGAATCTAATATCAATTATATATATCTCTATTATTTTTTGAAATCACAATATATTGAGATAGTACTTCACCCGTTGCACGGATGTCCGTTTCTCTAAATGAGAAAAATAATACTATGAAAGCGACTATCTGTTTGTAACAAATCTAATTCATGTAAAACAAAACGAAAGGAAATCAAAGAAAGATAAAGTTTACCTATTAATCCAGAGTCGTAACATATGAAATGCAATTAAATATTAAAAGAAGAAACGCGAACAACAAAACTCTTATATAATACTGAAAAGTTATTAACGACGCCACTACCTTGACAGAACAATGTGTTGAACACAAAAGGAAGAATACCATATATCACTAAACTACTACGAATACGAATACAAATACGAATACTAATACTAATACTAATACTAATACTAATACTAAATACTAATACTAATACTAATACAAATACTAATATTAATATTAATACTAACACTAAACTAATACTAATACTAATACTAATACTAATACTAATACTAATATTGATACTAATACTAAACTAATACTAATACTAATACTAATACTAATACTAATACTAATACTAATACTAATACTAATACTAATACTAATACTAATACTAATACTAATACTAATATTAATACTATACTAATACTAATACTAATATTAATACTAATACTAATACTAATACTAATACTAAAACTAATACTAATACTAATACTAATATTAATACTAATACTAATACTAATACTGATACCAGTCTATTCTCCGAGGCGGAGGCAGTTCCAAATCTTTATGATTTTCGTGAAAAGGTTTGAAAAATCGGGTTTGGAGCTGTGAGGTGGTTTTAGGCGGGTTGAGGCGGTCTGATGCGGTCAAACCTTGGAGGCGGGTCAAACTTTGGTGGCAAAAAATCAGTCAAAAATCGGTGTTTTTTTTTTTCTAATTCAAAACAAAAGTTGGGCTTTTAATATAAAAAATGAGTTTATACTTTATTTTGTTTATGTTAATTGTTATTTTTAAAAAACCTAATGATAATGCTTGCAACGTTTACGAATAAATTTAAATTCAAAAGATTTTCGTTATATTTGTATTTTATAAGGATTTTTATTGTATTATGATCTTATCATGAAAAGTTTATTATGTTATTAGGATATATAAATGATGGAGATATAAGCATGTTTAAACCTCTTTTTATATATGTTTTGAGTATTTATAAATACTATCTAGAAATATATTATATTAAATTTTAAAAACCTATCTATTTTAGATTTATCGCCGATTAATAATTGCATCACCGATTAATCGTGAGGCGGTGTCTAACTGCGTCCGACCCGATTTCCGCCTTTTAGGACCTTGACTGATAGTGATAATCATACTCATACTAATACTAATACTCATATTGATATTGATATTTATATTGATATTGATATTGATATTGATATTGATATTAATATTGATATTGATATTGATATTGATATTGATATTGATATTGATATTGATATTGATATTGATATTGATATTGATATTGATATTAATATTGATATTGATATTGATATTGATATTGATATTGATATTGATATTGATATTGATATTGATACTGAAACTGATAATGATAGTCCGATACTAATACCAAGGTTCTAAATATCGGTTATCGGGTCCGAGGTGGTTAGGGACCGCCACACGATAAATCGGCGCGGCGGTGATTAATCGGAGATATATCGGAAATAAATCGGTTTTTAAATTTAGTGTAATATATTTCTAAATATTATTTGTAAATACATAAAAACGTATAAAAAAAATTGAACATGATTCTCTCCTCATCGTTTATATATTCTAATCACATAACAAAAGTTTAATAATAGTGAGATAGAGAATGCCGCCGCAGTGTGTGGATTGTTTTGTGTTTTTTTTTTCAAGGTCAAGTTCTTCTTACGGGGTCGGTAATTTTGGGTTTGATTGAAAGAGATAATGAATTAGAATTAAAAAAAATAAAAAATAAAAAATAAACACCCTATTTTCCTTCTAATAAAAAAAAAAAAAAAAAAAAAATTTTCCGATATGTCGTTCGAAGTTTGACCCGATATATCGGTTTGACCCGCCACAGACCGCCACAGACCGCCTCGGACCGCCTCACCGTCAAAAAACCGATTTTCAAAACCGCCACACATATATCGTAAAGGTTTATGTCCGCCACCGATATGGCGGCCGATATATCGGCCGCCACGACCGATATTTGGAACACTGACTAATACTGATATTGACACTAATATTGATAGTAATAGTAATATTAATACTAATATTAATACTAATACTAATACTAATACTAATACTAATACTAATACTAATACTAATACTAATACTAATACTAATACTAATACTAATACTAATACTAATACTAATACTAATAATAGCTTCCAAAAAGAAAATACTAATACTAATACTTAGGCTCCGCTTGGTTGGCATGATTAGCCAAAATTAACTAAATAGTAATGTCTAGTTTGATGTTTGGTCCGCCCTATTATTTTCCAGGTCGACCTGCCAAAATAGTTTTGTCATAGGTTATCTTGGCTAATTGGGAGATAATTAATTGGACCTTGAGAGGTCCAATAAAATTATTGTGCTATGATTAGATACGTTAATGACACAATTGCCCTTCTACCTTTCACCTATTTATCACAATGACCTATTCAATTATTTTTTAAATAATTAAAATAAAAAAAGAAACAAAATCGGAAAAAAAATTAAAAAAAGAAAAGAATTTTATAGAAAAATATTTTTTCTTTCGGAAAAATAAATAAATATTCTTTTTATCGAAAAATAATTATTTTTTTTCCAAGAAAAAAAAGTTTCTGAAAAAAATCGAAAAATATATAAGATGTTTTTCGAAAAAAAAGTTCGGAAAATATTTTTTTTTGAATAAAAACCAAAAGAAATAAAAAAAAAAAATGGAAGAAAAATCGAAAAATATATTGTATTCCGAAAAAATTAAAATATATTTTTTTGTTTGTTGTTTTGAAAAATAAAAAACCAATCGGAAAAACTGAAGGAAAAAATATTCGAAAACAGTAAACAAATCGAAAAAGATAAAAAATAAAAAAATAAAAATATTAAAAATAAGAAAAAAGTTATGTACAACAAGAAAGGTTAATTCGATCATTTTTAAGTAATTGGGTTAATGTTAAGGAAACCAAACATCAAACACTATAAAATAATGAGGAGATATTTGATAACAAACATCTTCTAAAATAATAGGCCTATTATTTTATAGGGAGAATTATCTTATCTTGGCAACCAACGAGGCATAATACTAATATGAATACTAATATTGATACTAATACTAATACTAATACTAATACTAATATTAATACTAATACTAATACTAATACTAATACTAATACTAATACTAATACTAAACTAATACTAATATTAATACTAATCCCATACTTCGCGCGATAGGCTGCACCAAAAGAACAAGTGCTCACGGTCCGCACAACACACATTTCTTGTCAAGATCCCGATATGATAAGTGTTCCATGGTCTGCAACCGGTGAAGGGCTGCCATCCAAAGTACAAAAGAATGTTTTGGAGTCATGGAATTGGCCCATATGTGTCGACCCCATGGCAGCCCCTTGGTCGGGACCCTAATCCAGTCATAAAACCGTCCCACCATCAGTTTCCCCATGCTCGAGCACGTCTCCTATCGAGTTAGGAGTAACAGAATGGATCTCGCCTTGCCCACGACTTCATCCTGTGTACAACACAAATTTTTGAAATATGGAGAAGAAGTCGCCGACGGTTGCCATTCCCAAATAGCCTTTCCCTTGAGCTAGAATTCATTGACCCATTGAATCTAGAGGGAATCTTTCTTCAGGTGGATGTCCCAAAGGTCCTTCACATGTAGACTCCGGTTCCATTTGCGAAGGCAACAGAGGCCCAGCCCACCATTGGCCTTCGGCTTGCAAAGCGCAGCCCAAGCAACTTTCGGCGCACATGTACCCCATAAGGAATCACGACACTTGTCCTCGATATAACCAATGAGTGTAGCCGGGATAGAGAAGATCAAAAGCCAATATTAACACGTACCTTGAACAACCGCCTTCAAGATCTTCAAACGGCCGGCGTACGAGAGCGTATGGCCTGTCCAAACCCCAACAACATGCTCAATTTTGTCCAAGAGGGGTTGATAACTAAGCACCCGAAGTTTGGAAGCAGCAACTGGAATACCCAAATAGCGAATGGGAAAAGTTTCGGTGGCCAAACGGAATTCCTCTTCAATAATCGTACGTTCAGCCACATGGACTCCAGCGAGGAATAAATTGGATTCTAGGTTATTCACATGGAGCCCCGATGCTCACCCAAACTCAAGAACCATCGTGGCAAGCGTGCGGACAGATGCTACATCACCTTTTGAGAATAGCATCCAGTCGTCGGCAAAGATGAGATGCGTCACTTTATGTAAATGGCACATCGGGTGATAGTTAAGTTCTTGCTCCGTCGTTCGCACATGCAGTAGCTGAGAAAGATACACCATGCATATGACGAAGATATAAGGAGATAAGGGGTCTTCTTTTCTCAACCCTCTCATCCCTGGGAAAAAGCCCTTTGTCACACCGTTAACCAAAAAGGTATAGAAGGCCGATATCTCACACTCCATAATCCATCCTATCACCGTGTCCGGGAACCCAAGTTCCTCCAACATAGACCGCAAGAAATCCCATTTTACAGAGTCGTAGGCTTTCCGTAAGTCCATTTTGAGCAAGCACCGAGGTGAAATACGCTTGCGCTCGTATCCCCTCATAAGTTGTTTAATCATATGAATGTTGTCCGTGATCGGCCGACCACTTACAAAGGCCGATTGGGGCTTGTCAATAGTGGATGGGATAACCTTCTCGAGGCATTTCGTGAGGACCTTCGCAATTACCTTATAGATAACATTGCAACATGCAATGGGTCGGAAGTCCCCCACCACTTGTGCTTGGGCGGATAAACACCAGAATAGTGTTGTCCCACTATTTGAGCAGCTCACCACTCAGAAAAAATTCCGAAACCGCATCCGTGAGGAGGGGCCCTCACCATCGTCCACGCGGCTTAGAAGAAATGGGTTGTATAGCCATCCGGGCCTAGGGCCTTACTGTTCGAAATATCGAAGAGGGCTTGCCGAATCTTAACCCCCGTCACAGGCAATAGCAAACCCGCCAGGTCTTCCTCCCCGAGAACCGGACCAGTGGCGATGATTTGGCGGTCGACCGGTTCACATCCCAAGAAATTTTTGTACAAGTTTTCGAACTCCTCAAAGACCTCCTCCCGAAATGTAGTAACTGAACCATCCTCCTTGCGAATCGAGACAATATTGTTCCGTTTGGCATTAAGCTTTGCAATCCCATGGAAAAATTTCGTCGTACGATCGGTGTCCCGTAAGTAGTGCAGTTTCGCTTTTTGGTAGAAGAAGCTTCTCTACTTTCCCCAAAAAACGAAGACTCTCCACCTTAGCCAACATCTCACTACGTAACTGCGCATTATGGGGGTCATTGTGGTAGACTAGATGGGATTTCTCAAGCGCAATACATGTCCGTTTAACCCACTCTGATATATGCCCAAACTCTCGACGGTTGAGGTGCTTAAGCGGGTGCTTAAGAGCCTTGAGATTTTGACATACATCCCATTGTCGCCTCCCCCGGCGGTAAGCTGACCAAACCTCCTTTACCTCCCCATTGAAGTCATCGTGTTGCGTCCACATGTTAAAAAACCGAAATGGCTCAGAGGACGAAGGTTTCATGCCTCCTAGTTTCACAATGATCGATGAGTGGTCCGAAACCGCCCCGAATGGGAGGAAATTTTTCGAACTATCCTCAAACACATCCATCCATGTTTGATTCACAAGCGCTCGGTCGAGCTTGCTCCACAACGTTTGGTTCGTCCAGGTATAATGGAAGCCCGTGGAGGGCAAATCTTCCAATCCACTTTGATGAAAGCATTCATGTACATTATTCAACCAATAAGGCGTAAGCACATTACCTCCCGACTTCTCAGTGTCGTGTTGCGTCCACATGTTAAAAAATCGGAATGGTTGAGAGGTCGGAGGTTTCGCTCATCCTAGTTTCACAATGATCAGTGAGTGGTCCGACACCGCCCCGAATGGGAGGAAATTTGCGGAACTACTCTTAAACACATCCCTCCATGTTTGGTTCACAAGCGCTCGGTTGAGCTTGCTCCACAAGCTTTGGTTCGTCCAAGTATAATGGAAGCCCGTGGAGGAAAAATCTTCAAATCCACTTTGACGAAAGTATTCCTGTATATTATTCAACCAATAAGGGGTAAGAACATTACCTCTCGACTTCTCCGTGTCATGTTGCGTCCACATGTTAAAAAACCGGAATGGTTGAGAGTACGGAGGTTTCGTTCCTCCTAGTTTTACAATGATCGGTGAGTGGTCTGACACCGCCATGAATGGCTATCCTCAAACACATCCCTCCATGTTTGGTTCACAAGCGCTCGGTCGAGCTTGCTCCACAGCGTTTGGTTTGTCAAAGTATAATGGATGTCTTCGGAGGGCAAATCTTCCAATCCACTTTGACGAAAGAATTCTGGTATATTATGCAACCAACAAGGGGTAAACACATTACCTCCCGACTTCTCTAAGTCGTGTTGCGTCCACATGTTAAAAAACCTGAATGGTTGAGAGGACGGAGGTTTTCTTTCTTGTAGTTTCACAATGATCGGTGAGTGGTCCGACACCGCCCCGAATGGGAGGAAATTTGCCGAACTACCCTCAAACAATTCCCACCATGTTTGGTTCACAAGCGCTCGGCCGAGCTTGCTCCACAACGTTGAAGCCCGTGGTGGGAAAATCTTCCAATCCACTTTGACGAAAGCATTCAGGTATATTATTCAACCAACAAGGGGTAAGCACATTACCTCCCGACTTCTCCGTGTCGTGTTGCGTCCACTTATTAAAAAATCGGAATAGTTGAGAGGGCGGAGGTTTCGTTCCTCCTAGTTTCACAATGATCAGTGAGTGGTCCTACACCGCCCTAAATGGGGGGAAATTTGCTGAACTACCCTCTAACACATCCCTCCATGTTTGGTTTACAAGCGCTCGGTCGATCTTGCTCCACATCGTTTGGTTCGTCCAAGTATGACGGAAGCCCGTGGAGGCCAAATCTTCAAATCCACTTTGACGAAAGCATTCCTGTATATTATTCAACCAATAAGGGTAAGCACATTACCTCCCGACTTCTCCGTATCGTGTTGGGTTCACATGTTAAAAAACCGTAATGGTTGAGAGTACGGAGGTTGCGTTCCTCCTAGTTTCACAATGATCGGTGAGTGGTCCGAAACCGCCCCGAATGGGAGGAAATTTGGCGAAATGCCCTCGAACACATCCATCCATGTTTGGTTCACAAGCACTCGGTCGAGCTTGCTCCACAGCGTTTGGTTCGTCCAAGTATAATGGAAGCTTATAGACGGCAAATCTTCAAATCCACTTTGACGAAAGCATTCCTATATATTATTCAACCAATAAGTGGTAAGCACATTATCTCTCGACTTCTCCGTGTCGTGTTGCGTCCACATGTTAAAAAACCGGAATTGTTGAGAGGACGGAGGTTCGTTCCTCCTAGTTTTACAATGATCGGCGAGTGGTCCGACACCGCCCCGAATGGGAGGAAATTTTTCTGAACTACCCTCACACACATCCGTCCATGTTTTGTTTACAAGCGCTCGGTCGAGCTTGCTCCACAGCGTTTGGCTTGTCCAAGGAAGCCCGCGGAGGGCAAATCTTCCAATCCACTTTGATGGAAGCATTCTTGTATATAATTCAACCAACAAGGGGTAAGCACATTACCTCCCGACTTCTCCGTGTCGTGTTGCGTCCACATGTTAAAAAACCGGAATGGTTGATAGGACGGAGGTTTCGTTCCTCCTAGTTTCACAATGACCGGTGAGTGGTCCGACACGGGCCAAAATGGGAGGAATTTGCTGAACTACCTTCAAATACATCCCTCCATGTTGGGTTCACAACCACTCGGTCGAGCTTGCTCCAAAGCGTTTGGTTTGTCCTTGTATAATGCATGCCCGTGGAGGGCAAATCTATCAATCCACTTGGACGAAAGCACTCATGTATATTATTCAACCAATAAGGGGACAGCACATTACCTTCCGACTTCTCCGTGACGTGTTGCGTCCACATGTTATAAAATTGGAATGGTTGAGAGGACAGAAGTTTCGTTCCACCTAGTTTCACAATGATCGGTGAGTGGTCAGAAACCGCCTTGAATGGGAGGAAGTTTGCCGAACTACCCTAAACCACATCCCTCCATGTTTGGTTCACAAGCGCTCGGTCGAGCTTACACCACAGCGTTTGGTTCGTCCAAGTATAATATAAGCCCGTGGAGGGCAAATCTTTAAATCCACTTTGAAAAAAGCATTCTTGTATATTATGCAACCAATAAGGGGTAAGCACATTACCTCTCGATTTCTCATTGTCGTGTTGCATCCACATGTTAAAAAACCATAATAGTTGAGAGGTTGGAGGTTTCGTTCCTCCTAGGTTTACAATGATCGGTGAGTGATCCGACACAGCCCGAATGGAAGGAAACTACCCTCAAATACATTGCTCCATGTTTGGTTCACAAGCGCTTGGTCGAGCTTGCTCCACAGCGTTTGGTTCGTCCATGTATAATGGAAGCCCGTGAGGGCGAATCTCCCAATCCACTTTGACGAAAGCATTCTGGTATATTATTCAACGAACAAGGGGTAAAAACAGTACCTCCCGACTTCTCCGTGTCGTGTTGCGTCCACATGTTAAAAAACTGGAATGGTTGAGAGGACGGAGGTTTCGTTCCTCCTAGTTTCACAATGATCGGTGAGTGGTCTGACACCGCTCCAAATGGGAGGAATTTGCTGAATTACCTTCAAACACATCCCTCCGTGTTGGGTTCACAAGTTCTCGGTCAAGCTTTCTCCACAATGTTTAGCTCGTCCAAGTATAATGGAAGCCCGTGGAGGGAAAATCTACCAATCCACTTGGACGAAAGCATACCTGTCTATTATTTAACCAACAAGGGGTAAGCACATTACCTCCCGACTTCTCTGTGTCGTGTTGCGTCCACATGTTAAAAAATCAAAATGGTTGAGAGGTCGGAGGTTTCGTTCCTCCTAGTTTCACAATGATCAGTGAGTGGTCCGAAACCGCCCCGAATGGGAGGAAATTTGCTGAACTACCCTAAAACAGATCCCTCCATGTTTGGTTCACAAGCGCTCGGTCGAGCTTGCTCCATAGCGATTGGTTCGTCCAAGTATAATTAAAGCCCGTGGAAGGCAAATTTTCCAATCTACTTTCACGAAAGCGCAGCTGTATATTATTCAACTAATAAGGGGTAAGAACATTACCTCCCGATATCTCCGTGTCGTGTTGCGCCCACATCTTAAAAAACCATAATGGTTGAGAGGACGGAGGTTTCGTTCCTCCTAGTTTTACAATGGTCGGTGAGTGGTCCAACACCGCCCCGAATGGGAGGAAATTTGCCGAACTACCCTCAAACACATCCCTCTATGTTTGGTTCAGAAGCGCTCGGTCGAGCTGGATCAACAGCGTTTGGTTCATCCAAGTATAATGGAAGCCCGTGGAGGGCAAATTTTACAATCAACTTTGACGAAAACATACCTGTATATTATTCAAGCAATAAGGGGTAAGACATTACCTCCCGACTTCTCCGTGTCGTGTTGCATCCACATGTTCAAAACCCGGAATGGTTGAGAGGACGGATGTTTCGTTCTCCCTAGTTTCACAATGGTCGGTGAGTGGTTCGAAACCGCCCCGAATGGGAGGAAATTTGCCGAACTACCCTCAAACACATCCCTCCATGTTTGGTTCATAAGCGCTCGGTCGAGCTTGCTCCACAGTGTTTGGTTTTGTCCAAGTATAATGGAACCCCGTGGAGGGCAAATCTTCAAATCCCCTTTGACGAAAACATTCATGTATATTATTCAACCAATAAGGGGTAAGCACAGTACTTCTCGACTTCTCAGTGTCGTGTTGCGTCCACATGTTAAAAAACCGGACTGGTTGAGAGGACAGAGGTTTCGTTCCTCCTAGTTTTACAATGATCGGTCAGTGGTCCTACACCGCTCCGAATGGGAGGAAATTTGCCAAACTACCCTCAAACACATCCCTCCATGTTTGGTTTACAAGCGCTCGGTCGAGCCTCCTTAATGTTTGGTTCGTCCAAGTATAATGGAAGCCCGTGGTGGGAAAATCTTCCAATCCACTTTGACGAAAGCATTCAGGTATATTATTCAACCAACAAGGGGTAAGCACATTACCTCCCGACTTCTCCGTGTCGTGTTGCGTCCACTTGTTAAAAAATCGGAATGGTTGAGAGGGCGGAGGTTTCGTTCCTCCTAGTTTCACAATGATCAGTGAGTGGTCCTACACCGCCCCAAATGGGGGGAAATTTGCTGAACTACCCTCTAACACATCCCTCCATGTTTGGTTTACAAGGGCTCGGTCGATCTTCCTCCACATCGTTTGGTTCGTCCAAGTATAACGGAAGCCCGTGGAGGGCAAATCTTCCAATCCACTTTGACGAAAGCATTCATGTATATTATTCAACCAATAAGTGTAAGCACATTACCTCCCGACTTCTCCGTATCGTGTTGGGTTCACATGTTAAAAAACCGCAATGGTTGAGAGGACAGAGGTTTCGTTCCTCCTAGTTTCACAATGATCGGTGAGTGGTCTGAAACCGCCCCGAATGGGAGGAAATTTGGCGAACTACCCTCGAACACATCCATCCATGTTTGGTTCACAAGCACTTGGTCGAGCTTGCTCCACAGCGTTTGGTTCGTCCAAGTATAATGGAAGCCCGTGGAGGGCAAATCTTCAAATCCACTTTGACGAAAGCATTCCTATATATTATTCAACCAATAAGTGGTAAGCACATTATCTCTCGACTTCTCCGTATCGTGTTGCGTCCACATGTTAAAAAACCGGAATGGTTGAGAGGACGGAGGTTCGTTCCTCCTAGTTTTACAATGATCGGTGAGTGGTCCGACACCGCCCCGGATGGGAGGAAATTTGCCGAACTACCCTCAAACACATCCCTCCATGTTTGGTTCACAAGCGCTCGGTCGAGCTTGCTCCACAGCGTTTGGTTCGTCCAAGTATAATGCAAGCCCGTTGAGGGCAAATCTTCCATTCCACTTTGACGAAAGATTCCTCTATATTTTTCAACCAATAAGGCGTAAGCACATTTCCTCCCGACTTCTCCGTGGGTTTGAGAACCACTTTAGAATTACCCAAGAACAGCCACGGCGAGGTAAGGCCCGTCCCATTCTCAATGAGTGACTGCCAAAGCGGCCGTCTTGTAACCGGCGTGAATAGGCCATATACAAAGCTAACAAAGTATGTCTGATGTGTGAGCATACATGTTACATTGCAATGGACCACTTGTTTTGTCATGTCAACCACTTCCACCCGAGCCACGTCCAGGTTCCACATAATTAGAATTCGGCCTGCCGTGTGGAGGTGAAAATAGTTGAGATTCTCCCAATGGCGAAACCGTCGTCCCATAATTGAGGTCAAAGTCCCCGGGTCCCAGATATTCGTTTCCAGTATGCCACAAACCGCGATCTTATGCTTCCCAATGAGGTCCACGACCTCCTTTTGCATGAGGGAGTTAAGCAAACCCCTCACATTCCAGCACCCAATGATCATTTCAACCGAGGGGGAACATGGCCCCGCCGTGACTCTATCTCCTCTCGTGCCGGAGTTTGCTAGGTCGTCGGTTGTGAGCTTTGTTCCCCCTCTTTAGGTAGAAGAATGGCGTCCTGAGGGATGAACTTCTTCTTGGTGGTAATCATCGACTTTGGGGTTGTTTTTGGGGTTTTTGGAGAATCGAGAGCATTAAACTCCACCAAGGAACCGCGATCATCATTATTCTCTTTGTAGCAGTCGGTGGAGGCATCGTCCGAGACTTCCTTCTCGCCAACCCCGGTTGCGTCATTTGTTTCCCCATAGTATCATCCGCTATCATCGTACGTTTTCCCGCCCAAACCTTTGTTAACGGTGGATCTTGTGCGGAACTCACCACCGGTTTGGGCTTCCGACTCCGCCCTTTGTTTAGAACCACCTCCGCACGACATTGGTCAGTCTTATGTGTACCTCATAGATTTTCCCCTTAGCATTGACCAATGATCATCGTAATGGTTTGGACGCATCTACTTTGACTTCGAGGCGGGCGAATCCCAACCTTCCCATTTCACTCGTTACCTTGTCCATTTGTATTGGTTTGCCGATTTTCTGAGCAATCTTACTCAACGCCTTTTTTTTTGTAGAGTTCCGCCGAGATGTTGCGGGGAATCACCCACATCGGCACAAAAATCACATCGTTGATGTCGAATTTGAAGAAATCCGGCATAGCTCGAATATACAACGTTGATAAGCCATGGTCGAACTTCCCCTTCTCCACCACTTTCATCCTATCCTGGTCCGTTCTGAATTTGTATACAATACCCTTCTCCCATTGTACCTTGATCTCACGTATGGCCTCCATTCCGAGGAATTTCCCCGGAATATAGCCAACGGTCAAGTATAATCCCTTCGTTTCCCAATCTACCACGTCCTCCTCCTCAAACCGGAGGACATTTTTGTCGTCTAATCCTTCCACCGGATCCAGCGCCAATTCCTCTGACAGTGGAGGAGTGCCTTTGAACTTTGAAGAATTAATCCCAATTCATTCGTTCACCATCACCGGAGTTTGGAACCTTCGTAAGACCTCGGATTTTCTCTGCCTTTGATGTTTTCGGCATGTGGGGTGGGATTAGTCATCTTTTCCGTCGGAGGTAAGGGTTCAACGGCAAAAAATGGAGGAGCCGTAGTCGTCCCTCTCTCTCCACCCATTTTCTTCTTCGCCATAGAGGCGCCTCTCCCCAAACCCTAACCCCTTGTGACTGCATAACCCTAATCTTCCCAAAACCCTAGCCGTCAAATCCCACAGAAACCCTAACCTCAAGCCCACCCCACCAACTAACGGCCACCAGATCCCCGTGCGCCACCCTAGCGCCGCTGGAAAACACCCACAAACACAAAACCCTAGCTGCGGAGAAGCGGCCAAGAACCTTAGCAAACGTAGATCGGACAGCCCCACCAAGCGCCGATCAATCTCACGCACCTTCACATCCAAATCTTCGTCGAATACCCTAGAGCAGCCCAGGAAGAAAACAACACGAAACTTCCATAACCGATGACAGAACCCCACAGAGTCGCACTCAGAATGAGCGGGCCGTTGCGACCGATCGAATCTGCCCACCAGAAGAGGACGAGCGGCCGCTGAAAGCACCTCCGTGGCCAAGAAGGCGAGAGAGGCGGGAAAATCTTTTCCTAACTTTGGGGAGCGTTCTTTTACTAACATCATTAGTATTTGATGTTATGGCATGATGTTCTATAAATTTTAGTCTTAAATTATAATTGAACAATGTCATAATTCCAATAATAACTCTTTAATATTCTTCAAAATATAATTAGTATTATTAAATGCACCAACTCAATCCTTAAATTAGATTAGTATTACTACTAGTATTTGGTGTGCCATTTTATTTTTATTTTTTATTGGTTGTCTAGGTATCACTATTATATAGTTTATTAATTGAAAATGCAATTTTTTTATTAAATTAGGATCAATTGGGAAAACTAAAATAATTCCTCAAATAATGCACATAAATAGTGAAAATAATTATTTAATTTGATTGGAGACATCTTAATTTTGATATAAATGAAATATTAAATGTGTTAGAGTAGGTGACCAACAAGCCAACATGTGGCTGTGGTCTTTCGTATTTATTATTGTAATAAATGAACATTTATTCGTATTAATGATAAAACACCTTGGCATTCTATATCTTTGTCCCTTTGTCAGAAGCATAGATATAGTCCTTATAGTTATTACAAGTACTAGTAATTGATCGTTAGGATCGTGAGATATTTACTTAAGTATTATAACTGTTAAACGTGTTCCTAGTCGAAGGGTTACGCCACCAATGAGGATATCGGCCTTTCCCATTAAGACTAGCACTTAGTGTATGTGTACTGCATCTCATCAGTAAACGGTATTGTGATATCGGCATGCATAAGTGGGTGCTCGTAAGTTGACGAGTTCACTGAACTCCCTCACCCTAGAAATCTCTAAATGGTTCCCAATAATCAAGTAGAGATATCTATGGTATAGTTGTACACCATTAGTCCTTATGACCTAAACATCACCGTGACTTCACTAGAGGACCAGCTGTATCGTGACCTGTCCTTGAGTTCCACCGAGGACCATCCCAAGGGCCAATGTTCGTGCAGTCCGAAATCTAGTGGGAGGTCTGTGCATTGTAGTCGGGGATTCGATCACTAGAATAGTCTTGGATGTCCTATGTGTTCTGAAAGTTTGTAATCATTCTAAGTCTCTAGCCAGAGCTGACTAAGTGATGATTAGAGAATTCGATTCTCTAAGTCATGCACGTGACGATTACAACACTTGGAACGATCGCACCGTCATCGAACATATAAAGAGGTCTCGATGAACCAATGCCTCTAGTTCGATCGGGACATATGTATCGAAGGGACCGTACTGTACGTTAACTATATCTGAAGGTTCTTGCAGGCACTTCATTTGTATCTAGGGAATCATGACGCGTAGTTGCTAGACGCCAATCTTGATTCGTTGGGTGATCAAGATGAAACGAGCTTCATCTTAATCGTAACTCTAAGGGACGAGTTTTGACCACAAAGGGTTGTGGGCCCACGGCTAGCTTACACCTGAACCATCGAGGGTCACACTGCTCGTGCACATGAGATCTTTGAATAAACGGTTAGAGATAAAACAGTTTATCTTTGCATGATTGGAAGTCAATATGATTGGATCCAACATTCGTAATTTGGAATTATGAATGAGAATAAGAAAAGAAAAGAATAGGCGAACGTATTAGTGAACTTTCTAAATCGGGAAGTTTCCAAATTTAGAAAGTGCACTGAACTAGGGTTTTCACTTTTGGAAAGTTGGAAAATGAGAGTTGGCACTCGCCGCTGCTGCCGCTGCACCGCTGCTGCCCTGGATTGTACGGATTGGTTTCCGTAGCAATCTCGACTTGCTTAGCGCTCCTACCTCACGCTTCAAGAGGTAAACACACGAATCTCATGTTTCGATTCGTTTACGTTTAAACTAAATATTCATGTTTGCTTTCGTATGATTTTATGTGATTATGTGTAATCGTTTTAATCGTTGCGAGCATGTTAGTTGGTTTAAACGCGAGCATGTTAATTGGTTTAAATTCAGTTAAACATTTTAGCATGTATGTTATTTTTAATTTCGCTGGAAGCGCAAAGGTACGCAATTAATTGATTTAAATTATCTGGCATGTGTTTATGTGCTTTAAAGTTGTTTAAATCGCATAAAATTTTTGTTTTCCGCTGCGTACACGTGCCTGAAACCCAACAGTGGTATCAGAGCTCGTTGCGCAATTAATTGCGTTCGTTTTAATATGCTATGATTTTATGCATGTTCGATTTATTATAGTGATTGTTGTATTATGTAATTGGGAGTTTTCGTAAGTTTAAAATATTTTTGAAATATTGTTTAGAATTTTTCCAGCTTTAAAATTGTTTAAAATTGGAAAATCGGATCTGAAATTATTTTAAAACGTCGGTTTTTTTAATTGTTCGGATCGAACCGGTCGAACCGGCCGATTCGTTGGTTGTGTGCGATCTAGTTGACCGAATCCACGTGGATTCGGGTCGGTCAGACCGGTTCTTGGTCCGACGGACCCGGCCCACTGATTTGGGTCAACTGGACCTGGCAGAACCAGACCGCTTCGGTCCGAACCGGTCAGACCGGTTGGGCCGAACCGGTTCACTGAAAATAAAAAAAAAAAAAAAAATTTATTTCAAATTTCTAAAATTAAACTTAAAACAAATTGATTTTAATTTTTAGAAAATTATTTTCAATTAATCCCAATTAGATAATTGGATCGACAATCATCTATTTTAGTAAATAGGTGTTAGATTAATTAATTGATTTAAATTGTTAAATTGATTTCAATTAATAGAACACATACATAATTTTGATTATGGTTCAACTTAATTAGTAGCACCTCAAGATTATTTGAATGATTTATGCTAGTTGAGGTTCTATAATTATTTTGAAAAACTCGATAATTAATTATTGTTATTAATTATGTAGTTAGGTCGTATGTTCCTCTTAGGACAATATGCGTTTCCGTATACATTTAGAGAACATAGATGTAGGAATCACATAGACCAATCCGAACCTTCTGATGAGATAAAACTTTTAATAAAAACCCCTCATTCTTAATCTAATTAAGAATCGTTTCAAGCTATAAAGGAAAACCCAATCTGTTGAGTTATTTCTTTCCTTCTTCCAACGGTTGGATTATGTGTAGCCCTTTGCTGTAGTGCAGTAAGCCGTGTTAGCGGGGAGTGCTATGGTAGAGTAAGCTGTAATCCAATTGACATAGCGATGAAGGTAGCCATAGAAAAGGGTTATGTTGGATTAACGTGGTCGGCTAGATTAACTAGGGACTGCATTAGTTTGGCATAATCAAGTTCTATGAGCATCTTTGATTGGTAGGTCAGACTTTGATATTCGCGAGATTAACTTAGGTCATTATCAAGTGTGAGGAAAATTTATTTAGGGTCATATTGTGGATATGATTGATTGTGATCTACCTTTGGGCAAATATAATCGGGCTAGATTAACTACGGGTTATATTTGTCTATTGGACCTAAAGCCCATTAAGAAAAATCAGTTTTCTCGTTTGTCTACTAGAGGGAAGTGGAACTCGATAAAATTAGTGGGAGAACAATTAAATAACATAAGTCCAAACATTTAATTGTAACAATCATTTAACACGAATCTCTAATAATCCTCTTCTCTATATGTCTCAGATAATCATGTCTAAGAATCCCATAATGTCAATCCTCGACAATAAACTCAATGGCCCTAATTACCTAGATTGGTTGCGTAGTCTTAAGCTTGTACTAACCGTTGAGGGGCGTCTCTATGTTTTGAACGAGAGACTTCCCGCCACTATACCTGCCACATCGACTGATGCTGAGAAAGAAACTTATGAAGTTTGGAGAAAGATGACACTCATGCTAGGTGCTATATGATAGCCGCCATGGAGCCCACGCTTGCGAGGAAATATGAGTCTCACATGCATGCTTTCGATATAAAGGCTCGTCTCGATAGCATGTATAGTGAGAATATTAGGGCATCGAGGTACGCTGCTACAAAGGAGTTGATCACGGCGAGACTGCGCGAAGGGACTTCGGTCCACGAGCACTGTCTCAAAATGATCACTCTCCTTGAAAAGCTAGTGAATCTTGATGTCACCCTCCCGGCCGAGCTCTCGTTGGATTTGATCCTGTTATCTCTCCCTAGTTCCTATGAATCGTTCATAGTGAACTTCAACATGAACAAACTAGATCCTCCCTTGGATGAGTTAATGAACATGTTGGTCAGCTTCGAGTCCACCATTAAGAAAGAGAAGTCTGTTCTCATTGCTGCTACTTCTGGAAAGAAGAGTTCTTTCCAAAAGAAGAGAAAGGAAAGAGTTCCCTTCCCAAACAGCAATTTCGAAGTGGGTGAAGGTAGTGGGGGCCCCAAAGCAAAGGTTGGCAAGCAAGTTGATGATGCTTGCCATCACTGTGGAAAGAAAGGACATTGGCGCCGCAACTGCAAGGCTTACCTGAAGCAGAAAGGTTCTGAAAAGGGTACGTATTTCATTGACGTAAATTTGTCTTTCAACTCTTCTTCTTGGGTATTGGATACGGGCTGTGGCTCACATTTGTGCAATGATTTGCAGCTAATGACAAGAAGTCGAAGGCATAGAGCGGGTGAGACCTACCTAAGGATGGGGAATGGAGCAAGAGTTGCTGCTGAAGCCATTGGCACAATTTACTTAAATGTTTTGGATTCTAGTTTCCCTATTGTTTTGAATGATTGTTTATTTGTTCCGTCCCTCATTAGAAACCTTATTTCTATTCCTGTATTAGATATTGAAGGTTTTACTTTTGTTTTTGGAAATTCGATTTGCATTATACAAAAGAATGAGAATTTGATTTGCAAAGGACGACTATTAAACAACTTGTATGAACTAAATCCAAATGAAATACCTATTGATGTTATATCAGCAAAACGTAAGGAGATAGATCAAAACCCCGCACAACTTTGGCACGCTAGATTAGGTCATGTCTCTTTAAGAAGGATGAACGATTTTGTCAGTGAAGGATTGTTCTCTTTGGAGGACGTGAAATCACTACAAACTTGTGAATCTTGCCTTAAAGGGAAAATGACCAAGTCACCCTACAAAGCGAAAATGGAACGAGCCGAGGGTCTTTTGGATTTGATCCATACAGACGTATGTGGTCCACTAAGTGTTAGTGCGAAGGGTGGATATAACTACTTCGCTACCTTTACCGACGATTATTCTAGGTATGGGTATGTGTACTTGATGAAGTACAAGTCTGAAACATTTGAAAGGTTCAAAGATTTTAGACACGAAGTGAAAAAGAAACTCAGACGAAGTATTAAGAAGCTGCGATCCGATCGTGGTGGAGAATACTTGAGCATCGAGTTCATTGAGTATCTAAAAGAGAATGGGATACAATCCTAATGGACTCCGGGAACTCCTCAACTTAATGGAGTCTCCGAACGTCGGAATCGAACTCTATTGGATATGGTTCGATCAATGATGGGGTTCACGAACTTACGGGCATACTTGTGGGGTCATGCACTTCGCACTGTCGCGTATTTGCTGAATAGAGTTAACACCAAAGCAGTTAAATCCACACCTTATGAACTTTGGCATTCCCGGAAACCCAAGTACAAACATATTAGGATATGGGGTTGTCCCGCTTATGTGAAGCGATTAGTGGGAGACAAGTTGGATAGTAAATCCGACTTATGCTATTTTGTGGGATATCCCGAAGACTCAATGGGATACGAGTTCTATTATGTCAAAGAAGCAAAGACGTTTGTTTCAAGAAATGCCACCTTTTTGGAAAGGGAGTTTCTATGCGATAGAAAGGGCAGCATGATAGAACTTGAAGTAGTTCTAGAACCACAAAGTGAAGTTCAAACGCAAGAACAAGTAATCGAACCAATACAACAAACCACTAATATACCTCTTGAACCTACGGTACGTAGATCTGAAAGAGTTCGGAAAATGCCGGATAGGTTATTCCTCTTCGAGAATGATGATGATCATGATGATCTTGGACAAGATCCAAGAACATACAATGAGGCCGTATCGGATGCGGACATGGGACATTGGCTGACTGCCATGAAATCCGATATGGACTCCATGTACTCCAACAAGGTGTGGACCTTGGTAGATCCACCTAAGGGAATTGTTCCTATAGGCTGCAAGTGGATCTATAAGAAGAAAATTGGAGTTGATGGAAAGGTATCGACCTATAAAGCTAGATTGGTAGCGAAAGGATACACTCAAAGGCAAGGTGTTGACTATGAGGAAACCTTTTTGCCAGTCGCGATGCTGAACTCCATTAGGATTTTGCTGGCCATAGCTGCGTGGTACGACTACGAGATATGGCAAATGGATGTGAAGACCGCCTTCCTTAATGGAGATATTGAGGAAGAAATTTACATGGCGCAGCCGGAAGGCTTCATATCTTCTGGAAGTGAGCAAAAGGTTTGCAAGCTCCAGCGATCCATTTATGGATTGAAACAAGCATCCCGAAGTTGGAACATTAGGTTCAACTCAACTATCAAAGAGTTTGATTTTGAGAAGAATCAGGAGGAACCTTGTGTATACAAGAAGGTTAGTGGGAGGGCAGTGATATTTTTAGTGCTTTACGTTGATGACATTCTACTCATTGGGAATGACGTAGGAATGTTGCAGCAAACGAAAGCATGGTTGTCCACACGTTTCTCAATGAAGGATTTGGGAGAAGCATCTTATGTATTAGGAATACGCATCTATAGAGATAGAGCGAGAAAGATGCTTGGCTTATCCCAAAGCCTGTACATAGACACCGTTATGAAACGGTTTAGCATGGAAGAATCCAAGAAGGGATTCTTGCCAATGTCCCATGGGGTTCGTCTCTCGAAATCTATGTGTCCGCAAACACCTAGTGAAATCGAGGAGATGAAAAGGACGCCCTATGCTTTTGCCATAGGAAGCATAATGTATGGCATGCTATGTACGAGACCCGATATTGCGTATGTTGTGAGTGTCACAAGCAGATATCAGTCTAACCTCGGCCCGGCCCACTGGAAAGCCGTGAAAGATATCCTCAAGTACTTGCGAAGAACTAAGGATATATTTTTGGTCTATGGGGGTGCCGAGTTGAAATTAGAGGGTTTTACTGACTCTAGTTTTCAATCGGATGTGGACGACTCAAAGTCGAATTCTGGATTTATATTCACGCTTAATGGTGGTGCCGTGTGTTGGAAGAGTTCCAAGCAAAACACGACGGCCGATTCCACTACCGAAGCGGAATACATTGCAGCGTCCGAAGCTGCAAAGGAAGGGACTTGGATAAGGAAGTTCATCCAAGAGTTGGGTGGCATTCCTGATGCTAGTGATCCAGTACCGTTGTACTGTGATAACACCGGAGCCGTGGCGCAAGCTAAGGAACCGCGATCTCATCAGAAGTCGAAGCATATTCTGAGGAAGTATCACGTGATCCGAGAGATCATTGATAGAGGTGAAGTTAAGGTAGAACGAGTCACCTCGGAAGAGAACGTTGCAGACCCCTTCACGAAGCCTTTACCGAGATCGGTCCATGAGAAACATCGAGAGTCGATGGGATTGCGATTTATGGGTAGTTGTCTTTAGGTCAAGTGGGAGATTGTTAGAGTAGGTGACCAACAAGCCAACATGTGGCTGTGGTCTTTCGTATTTATTATTGTAATAAACGAACCTTTGTTCGTATTAATGATAAAACACCTTAGCATTCTATATCTTTGTCCCTTTGTCACAAGCATAGATATAGTCCTTACAGTTATTACAAGTACTAGTAATTGATCGTTAGGATCGTGAGATATTTACTTAAGTATTATAACTGTTAAACGTGTTCCTAGTCGAAGGGTTACGCCACCAATGAGGATATCGGCCTTTCCCATTAAGACTAGCACTTAGTGTATGTGTACTGCATCTCATCAGTAAACAGTATTGTGATATCGGCATGCATAAGTGGGTGCTCGTAAGTTGACGAGTTCACTGAAATCCCTCACCCTAGAAATCTCTAAGTGGTTCCCAATAATCGAGTAGAGATATCTATGGTATAGTTGTACACCATTAGTCCTTATGACCTAGACATCACCGTGACTTCACTAGAGGACCAGCTGTATCGTGACCTGTCCCTGAGTTCCACCGAGGACCATCCCAAGGGCCAGTGTTCGTGCAGTCCGAAATCTAGTGGGAGGTCTGTGCATTGTAGTCGGGGATTCGATCGCTAGAATAGTCTTGGATGTCCTGTGTGTTCTAAAAGTTTGTAATCATTCTAAGTCTCTGGCCAGAGCTGACTAAGTGATGATTAGAGAATTCGATTCTCTAAGTCATGCACGTGACGATTACAACACTTGGAACGATCGCACCGTCATCGAACATATAAAGAGGTCTCGATGAACCAATGCCTCTAGTTCGATCGGGACATACGCATGGAAGGGACCGTACCGTACGTTAACTATATCTGAAGGTTCTTGCAGGCACTTCATTTGTATCTAGGGAATCATCACGCGTAGTTGCTAGACGCCAATCTTGATTCGTTGGGTGATTAAGATGAAACGAGCTTCATCTTAATCGTAACTCTAAGGGACGAGTTTTGACCACAAAGGGTTGTGGGCCCACGGCTAGCTTACACCTGAACCATCGAGGGTCACACTACTCGTGCACATGAGATCTTTGAATAAACGGTCAGAGATAAAACAGTTTATCTTTGCATGATTGGAAGTCAATATGATTGGATCCAACATTGGTAATTTGGAATTATGAATGAGAATAAGAAAAGAAAAGAATAGGCGAACGTATTAGTGAACTTTCTAAATCGGGAAGTTTCCAAATTTAGAAAGTGCACTGAACTAGGGTTTCCACTTTTGGAAAGTTGGAAAATGAGAGTTGGCACTCGTAATGACGAGGATATTATAATGATTCCGAAAATGTAATCGTTGCAATTTTCCGATCATTGAATTGAGAGAGATGAGCAAGTAAAGGAACTAACGAGCTTAAGCTGTTGGGCCCGGTCCAACTTAAGCCCGTTAGGGTTTTATGCAAGGGACTATAACTTGATTTATAGGCCTTGCACAAACACACAAGACCTAATCAAAACCCTAGCCGCTCACCTCTCTCTCTCTCGGCCTCTCTCCCGCGGCCATCACCGGCGCCGTCGCCGGAACCTCGCCGGAATCGGCCGTTCATTGGCCGATTGCTTTGGTAGTTTCTTTCCTTCTTTTTTTCTTCTGTTTTTCTAACTATTACGTGTCTAGTGCCACGTGTTTAGTAGATCGAAGTATACGAGGTGAAATCCGAGAGGAGGAAGATCGAAGATCGAAGAATCGAGGAGCAGCACACGAGCCGAAGCCGCACGCGATCCCACGCGCCGCCCCGAAGACCGCGCGTGAGATACACGCGCCGCCGTGGCCGTCTCGCCGCTGCTGCCGCTGCACCGCTGCTGCCCTGGATTGCTTAGCGCTCCTACCTCACGCGTCAAGAGGTAAACACACGAATCTCATGTTTCGATTCGTTTACGTTTAAACTAAATATTCATGTTTGCTTTCGTATGATTTTATGTGATTATGTGTAATCGTGTTAATCGTTGCGAGCATGTTAGTTGGTTTAAACGCGAGCATGTTAATTGGTTTAAATTCAGTTAAACATTTTAGCATGTATGTTGTTTTTAATTTCGATGGAAGCGCAAAGGTACGCAATTAATTGATTTAAATTATCGGGCATGTGTTTATGTGCTTTAAAGTTGTTTAAATCGCATAAAATTTTTGTTTTCCGCTGCGTACACGTGCCCGAAACCCAACAAAATGACAATCTTAAAATCATTCAATTTTGAAATAGAAGTTCAATTAAAAAAAATTACCAAATTTTCGTAACAACATCAATCATGCACTGATAATAAGTCAAAATTTCAAATTGAATTTAACTAAATTGAAATTAAACCAATTACTGTTAAAATTTAAGAATTAATCTATTTAGACTTTTCCCAAAAAAATATCTATTTATTGTTTGAAGTTGTCTAGGTAATAAAACAAATGACATGAAAATAATTAATATAAATGTCAAGTGGTGATGACATGTTTTTTAATGGTTTATTTTTACCAATTAATTTATCACATGGGATGAAATTGAGAACATGTCACCAACTGAAATTGTCAAATGTCAAGGAATTAGGTGTCGAATTCATCTTTTATGTACTCCCTGAATAATTCTAATTCTACCATGCACAAGTGACATTTTTTTATGGTACTTTTTATAGACAAAAATTACCCTTATGGGGACTTTACATGGAATTTTTAATTATCTTAAATAACTCCTTCACAACTTTTTAGTATTACCATTACCCCCATGTGGGTAATTTTTGTATTTAAAAAGTAGGATAAAAGAAATATCACATCTTCAAGGGTAGAGTCCACGTTTTTTGGGATATTACATGAAATAAAAAAGATTCCGTAAAAAATCATACCATATGGGGGTCGTGTAAAACAGAAACAAACATCAGGGGGATTTTGTTAATTACCGATAAGTGGAGGTGTTTTTCGTATTTTAGCCCATGTTCATTTTCGTAATTTTTCCTATTAACAACGATTATTGTCCTTTTTACGTCTTAATGTTTGCTATACCCTTATAATATTTTATATAGTTTTAATATCAGTTTGATAATATAATAAATATTGATTCTTAATATATTTAATATGTGTTTTTGGATGCTTCAACTACCACACAGAAGAAATTTGATATAAAGGTTGCAAGATTGAATAGAATTGTTTTTTATACAAAATAATAGATCATTGCAAAAAAAAAACTTATGCAAAATCATAATTAGGATTGTAATTAATATTAGCATTAGAATTAGGATTATAATTAATATTCTTTGAATTAGTATTACTATTAATACTAGGATTAGGATTCAGATTATAATTAGGATTAATAGAGTATTAGAATTAATATTAAGATTAGGATTAGCATTATGATTAGTATTAGTGTATTCTAATCAAGATTATGATTATGATTAATACTACAATTGGTTGATTATGATTAGCATTATGATTATAATTAGGATTAGAAAATTAGAATTACAATTGCAATTAACATTAGCATTAGTATTAGCATTATTAGTATTAACATTATTAGGGTTAGGATTAGAATTACGATTAGTGTTATGAATAGGATTAGAAATAGGATAATGATTTGGATAATATTATGGTTACAATTATAATTAGCGTTAGCATAATGATTAGCATATCCAAATTAACCTTATCATTAAAATTAGTATTATAATTAGGCTTCGTTTGCTTACCTATATCGGATTACATTGGATTAATATTCCACTGACTAATTAATTATTTAGTGAACAATGATATTTGATTCGTTAGATTAAATCTTGTATTAAATTTGTTAAATTCTAATATTAATTGTCAATTGTCTAAAAAGTCTTTAATTGACGAAATTAAGATATTGTTTTAATGATAAAATTGTAATTTCCTCTTCTAATCATCTTCTACTAAATTAATTGCCAGAGGGAATGGGTGCTACTAATTTAACCAAATAATAGCATTCTCCTACTATGTAAACTATAATTTTGTTGTCTTGTGACTCCATTTTATAAGTTTTGTGAGATTCTAACTTTTTTGAATTTTGAGATTTTATGGAAGGTTTGTAAGAAGATGAAGAAGAAGACAGGGTTTAATGAGTTTGGGTTTGGCAGAGAAGAATAGAGTTTTTTTTATCTATGGTATTGAAATGGGGGAAAAAAATTGTGTTTGTATAGATCGTATTTTGTTTGATAAGGTGTATTTTTGTATTTTGCTAATAAAAAAATTTATTTGTGGTATTAATCTACAAAAAAATGTAAAAAAAATATATAAAACATGGTATTAAACTTGGTGGTATTGAACTGATAACAAATTGGTATTAGTTTTAGCCGTCCCCTACTAATATTAATATTAATATTAATACTAATACCAATATTAATACTATTACTAATACTAATATGTTAATAATGCTAATTTACTAAGGCCTCGTTTGCTTAATGTTATTAAGCTCTATTATCTAAATAGTAGGGATTGGTAAGATGTTTGGTTGGTCAGATTCGTATTTAGCTTAGTCCGCTACTATACTTATTATCTCTAGGGGTGGAGATCGGACGGATCGGATCGGAATCCACCCCTTCGGAAAATTTCCGATTTTTTTCGGAAGTGAAAAATCACTTCCGATTCCGATTCGGAATATTTCGGAATACAAAAGTTGTTCCGATTCCGATTCCGAAAAAAAAATCGGAATTTCGGAATTTTCGGAAACGTCGTTGACTATGCCCGGCGACTGAAGCACGGAAGAAAAGCAACGGCCACGGCGGAGATTTATAGGGAATAACGATATTTTTTGGGCAGCAACTCCGGCGATCTTGAGAGAAAAATGATTGTGGTATTTTGCAGCAATTCCAGCCTCTGTTTCGCGATCGTGAAGGCAACGATTAAAGATATGATAAGTTTTATGACTCATATGGTAGAGAAGAAGAGTTGGCGGTGGAAAGAAAGAAAAAAGTTCAGAGGAGGGAGATGAGCGGTGTTAAGTATATATTTTTATACTTTATCGTACCTTTTTATTTGAGATTTTGGTGTGATTTAACGATAATTGGTGCTTAAAAAGTTGATTTATTGTATTTTAGGTATAAATTGAAGAATTGGAAAAGTTAGGGGTCAAAACTGCAATTTTGGAGAAAATATGGGCCAAAAGTGAAATAATCAAAAATCTGAAGAAATTGGCACGGGACGGCCGTCCCAAATGTACACCTAAAAATGGGACGGCCGTGCCAAATGGAGAAATTGGGCAGAAGGTTCAGTGATTCTCGCGCGGCCGTGCGATAATTGCACTGATTTTCGCGCGGCCGTGCCAAATCACGCTGAAACAAATTTTGGACTTTTAAACACACAAGGAAACCTAGAATCATCTACCAAGTTGGGACATCTATTTAAGCCCAAACCAAGCACGAATTAGAGGACTTTTGGACACAACCTTGAAGCAAAAGGAGCGAGAGAACGAAGAATCGAAGACGGAGAATTAACAACTCTTCATCATAATTCTTTTTCGCCTATCTTTTCTTAATCTATGAATTTTATTACTTTTATTATGTTTTTCGTTATGAGTAGCTAAGTTTTTAATCTAGGATTTTGTTGGAACCCTATGTGGGGATGGTGAACCCGTTTTCTTGAGATTATGCAATTATGATTTTATGAGTATTTCTTCTACTTGATATGATTGTTAGTGCATGAACTTGATCAATTTATGTGCTTTATCTGTGATTATTGGGATTGACTCGACAGAGCT
Source organism: Erythranthe guttata (assembly GCF_056151865.1). Lineage (NCBI taxonomy): Eukaryota > Viridiplantae > Streptophyta > Magnoliopsida > Lamiales > Phrymaceae > Erythranthe > Erythranthe guttata. Next base: position 12,239,109 of record NC_142533.1, read on the forward strand.
ATTTTGATAATTAGACGGTAAGTAGAAGAACCTTCGAGTAGTTTTCACCGGATGAGTGTGTCAATTGCATGTGGTGTCGTAGACATACAGATATCACCTTAGGTAGCCATTTACGAGACTTGTTAGTTAATGATTTATTCACAATTGGTTTGCATAGACATATAGTGAATCGTTTATGAATAGGAGACTCATAATACACGCGACAGCGGGTTATGAGTAAATTAGTGTCTCGGGTTAATAATCATGAATCATATATTTCATAATTGAGGGGTTTTGGGTGAGCAATTCTTGCATAGGGGGAAGATACTAGGTCCGTTTTAATTGATATTTTCCCGTGTTATTTGCTTTCTTAATTAGTTTAGTTGTTTAATTGATTTAATTTGACAAACTTGCGTAGGCTGGATAAAAGTCATAATTGTTAGAATTTGGTACTTAGGATTAGGTAATTTGCGTATTCCCTGTGGGATCGACATCCGACTCTTACGAGTCTACTTTACTACTTGTTTGCGATACGTGCACTTGCGTGTGGGTATTTAGCACCCAACAAGTTTTTGGCGCCATTGCCGGGGAGCTATCAAAGCAAGTAGCAGCATTGCAAACTCAGCAAGTCCATGCAGTCCAAATTCCCAACCAGTGCGTAGAAAAAACGGAGTCTCTAAATTATGTGCATGACACTAATCGACAACAGAAGAACCCGTACTCCAACGCTTATAATCCGGGATGGAAAGATCACCCCAACTTTGGATGGGGAGGAAATCAGCAAGGACAAAGGCCAGCTCCCGGATTCCAAAATCCGCCTCAAGCTCAACCTCAAGGTGGAGATCTCGCAAATATCTTGGCGGAATTTATGACAACCACTCAAGCCTCCATCCGAAATTTGGAAACACAGATGGGTCAACTTGCAAACCAGCTAAACGCGAAGCCATTGGGAGCACTGCCGTCGAATACGGAAGATCCTCGAAAGAGCAACATCGAGCAGTGCAATGCAGTAAGTTTGCGAAATGGGAGGCAATTAGAGGAAGGTCCTAAAAAGTCCGTAGCACCACCGCCTATTGAAGAGGAGCCCAAGGAAAAAAACGAGGTAGGGCCAAGCAACACAAAAATCACAGTAAGTGAACCTACTCCCAAGGTACCTTTCCCTCAACGTTTTCAAAACTCTAAGCTTGATATGCAATTTCAGTTATTATTGGATTATCTTAAAAAGTTGCATGTTAATATTCCTTTTGTTGAGGCACTTAAGCATATGCCGAATTGGGTTAAGTTTATAAAAGAACTTGTGTCGAAGAAGATGAGGCTTCCGGAGTGTGCAGCAATAATAGACTTAAATGAGCAAAGTAGTGCTATCCTTTCAAATAAAATCCCACCGAAACTTAGAGATCCGGGGAGTTGTACCATTCCATGCACAATAGGTACTAGGTATTTTGGGCGGGCGTTGTGTGATCAAGGGGCGAGCGTAAATTTAATGCCTTTATCAATTTATGAGAAATTGAACTTAGGAGAAATTAAGCCCACTTCTGTGACCTTGCAGCTAGCCGATAGATCTTTTACTCACCCTTTAGGTATAGTGGAGGATGTAATGGTCAAGGTAGATAAGTTCATACTCCCGGCCGATTTTCTAGTACTAGACATAGAGGAAGATGAAAATATTCCTCTTATCTTAGGACGCCCCTTCTTAGCAACCGGTAGATCAATTATTGATGTAGGAAAGAGAGAGCTAAGAATGAGTGTGGGAGACGAAACAGTGATCTTCAAGGTGTACCGGGTGGATGAAAAGCCTATTACGGCTAATGGATGTTATCTTCTTGATGAGGTAAGTGATTCTAAACTTTTTCCTGTTAAATTACATGATTTAAAAAATTTTGTGGATACTAATGTGCAAGTAGGAGAACAAAAGAAAAAGGTTGAGTTGGTTACAACACCTACTCAAAACACCGTGATAAAAGACGATGTTGGCAAGCCTCATGATGTCAAGAAGAATAAATTCAAGGGCATTCCTAAGCGAACCAGTCGAAAGAAGAATCGGATCAACCCATTTATTCAAGACTTTCTCCAAAAGGAAGTACGGAGATGGGTTCAAAAGCTAAGGAATTGAAGAGAAGGAACAAAGTCTGGCTGAAGACTATAAACTTAGCGCTTCTCGGGAGGCAACCCGAGATTTTCGTTTTTTATTTTATTTTATTTATTTTTCTTGTTTTATTTTGTTTATTTATTTGATAAGCATGCAAGCTAATAAATTAAACATGTTTTGTATTTTTAGGACCAAAAATCGCAATTTTGCAGCTCATACGGCCGTCCCAAAACAAGGCTTAATTTCACACGGCCGTGTGAAAAATCTGGAAGCTACTGCCCAATTTTGGCAAATCGCACGGCCGTGCGGAAAATAGTTCAAAATCTCATACGGCCGTGCGAAACTCAACAGAAGCATAATAAAGGCGAGGGTGGAAGAGCAGCCCGGACATGGCCAAAACGACTTATTCAGGTGTATTCTATCCTTAAACTTCGTGTTAATTACATTGAGGGCAATGTAAATTTTAAGTTTGGGGGTGGATAATTACTTGTTTATGTGCTTTAATTTTTTAGTTTGCATGCCTTAGGATTTTTTTTTTTATTATTTTAGTTGTTTTAGTTTATTTATTTATTTTTTTAAAAAAAAATGTGTTTGAGATAAATGCTTCGATGAATCATGATGATGAAAGATGGTCGATGTTTAATGATGAAATTGCTTGTTTTATCTTGATTTTGATCGAATTTTGGTGAGCTTTTGATTCAAAGTGTCGTAAGAAGGAGTCATTGTTAGGAAGCTCGAATTATGCGTTGCTTTGGTTGAAAGTTTTGGGTTTTAAAATTTGAGTTAATTTATGTTATATCATATGCTATTCGGTTTTAGAACTTGTCTTATGAATTTACAAAGTGAAATATTAATTTGTTGAGTAAATTGGGAAGTGATTTGGGCCATCTTTGAACAGTTTGAGCCTTTCAAGCCTACCTTTAAATTTTTATCATTCGAACCTTGATTGAGCCTTGGAGAAACGGTGTTCTTTCTTTTAACAAATGTGTATAAGGTAGAATAAGTGGAGATTTTTGAAAAATTAACCCTTGGAGTTCGGTCGAAATTTTTTATAAGGTCATTCTTCTTCTTCGAAAGAAAAAAAAAAGGAAAAAAAAAGAAAAAAAAAAAAGAAGAAGAGACTAGAAGGGGAAGTAAGGACTAGTTGTTTTGAAAGCTCGATCCATTGTCTTAAGAGCAAAAGTGGAGACTTTTGAACTCTTAAGAATCGAGTTAATTAAAGTCCTTAGAGGTGAATTCATTGTTTCAAACGCCTATCTTTCAAAATTTGGCGTAATCACCTCAATTCAAGAAGCATAGCCACCTATACCCATATCTCCTACTTCGAACCAAAAAGCCCAACATTTGAAAGCCAAAAAGTCCCAATGATCCCAATAGCTCAATTATTTGATACTAGCCGAGTAAAGAAATTTGGTGAGTCTTTGGAGTTGAATATTATTATGTAAGTATAAATTTTCTCCAATTTTAATGTACAAATATGGGATACTTGAAGCGATAGCATGGTTTGTGGTTTTTAGCAATGGTGAGTGAATACGTATCTTTGAATTACGAGCTTGTAAATTTTTGAGAATTGTCATGATAATTGCAAGTTCAGAAAAAATGAAAGTTGACCATTAATCTATGTGATGAGAGGCATTTGTTGAGAGTGTTGCTGTGAAAGTTGCTAGTTTTTGCTTGAGGACAAACAAAAGATCAAGTTTGGGGGTGTGTTAAGTATATATTTTTGTACTTTATCGTACCTTTTTATTTGAGATTTCGGTGTGATTTAACGATAATTGGTGCTTAAAAAGTTGATTTATTGTATTTTAGGTATAAATTGAAGAATTGGAAAAGTTAGGGGTCAAAACTGCAATTTTGGAGAAAATATGGGCCAAAAGTGAAATAATCAAAAATCTGAAGAAATTGGCACGGGACGGCCGTCCCAAATTTACACCTAAAAATGGGACGGTCGTGCCAAATGGAGAAATTGGGCAGAAGGTTCAGTGATTCTCGCGCGGCCGTGCGATAATTGCACTGATTTTCGCGCGGCCGTGCCAATTTACGCTGGAGACAATTTTGGACTTTTAAACACACAAGGAAACCTAGAATCATATACCAAGTTGGGACATCTATTTAAGCCCAAACCAAGCACGAATTAGAGGACTTTTGGACACAACCTTGAAGCAAAAGGAGCGAGAGAACGAAGAATCGAAGACGGAGAATTGACAACTCTTCATCATAATTCTTTTTCGCCTATCTTTTCTTAATCTATGAATTTTATTACTTTTATTATGTTTTTCGTTATGAGTAGCTAAGTTTTTAATCTAGGATTTTGTTGGAACCCTATGTGGGGATGGTGAACCCGTTTTCTTGAGATTATGCAATTATGATTTTATGATTATTTCTTCTACTTGATATGATTGTTAGTGCATGAACTTGATCAATTTATGTGCTTTATCTGTGATTATTGGGATTGACTCGACAGAGCTATTTTGATAATTAGACGGTAAGTAGAAGAACCTTCGAGTAGTTTTCACCGGATGAGTGTGTCAATTGCATGTGGTGTCGTAGACATACAGATATCACCTTAGGTAGCCATTTACGAGACTTGTTAGTTAATGCTTTATTCATAATTGGTTTGCATAGACATATAGTGAATCGTTTATGAATAGGAGACTCATAATACACGCGACAGCGGGTTATGAGTAAATTAGTGTCTCGGGTTAATAATCATGAATCATATATTTCATAATTGAGGGGTTTTGGGTGAGCAATTCTTGCATAGGGGAAGATAAAATCCTAGGTCCGTTTTAATTGATATTTTCCCGTGTTATTTGCTTTCTTAATTAGTTTAGTTGTTTAATTGATTTAATTTGACAAACTTGCGTAGGCTGGATAAAAATCATAATTGTTAGAATTTGGTACTTAGGATTAGGTAATTTGCGTATTCCCTGTGGGATCGACATCCGACTCTTACGAGTCTACTTTACTACTTGTTTGTGATACGTGCACTTGCGTGTGGGTATTTAGCACTGACCCTTCTTTCTCAATGAGTAATGAATGAACGGCTAGACTTATCCGAAATGGCAATGACTCCATCTTGGTCGCTGAAGCTTTTGCCATTTGTGAAGCATGCTACTTACTCATCGCCATCAACTCTATCATTGATCAATCCTTCAACGTGCACTGGACATTTAAGGTCCTGATTGATGAAAATTAAGCGGTTCTGGCTCTTCGACCTAAATGGAAATTCAAATTTATTTCTAGAAATGCCAACTTTGCTTCCTTTAATCTTCTTAAATGTGTTTTTTTTTTTTTTTTTTTGATCGGTAAATGTGAAATATATAGATCAAAACGGACTTTACAAATACACTGGGCATACCCAGGCAGTGTAATCAAAAAAATATATATCAATGCCTATACATGAACAAGACCCCACAGGTCAAGTGCAAACCAAAGATCAAAAAGGGTCAAGTGCAAACCAAAGATCAAAAAACAATCAGGGATGCACGATTTGCAAAGCTGATTGCGGAAACAAGGCAAAAACCGTCTTGTAAACGAGTATCTTGATCTTACGCACCATCTCAGTAAAAAAACAAAAGCAAAAACCTCATTGATCAACTAAATATCAGGAAAATGTTATATTTACCACAATACCACTTTCCGGATATTTATATAATCCTCAACTCTCATATTCTTATCTGACGACAGTGAATTTGATTACATCACCATCATGAATTCAACAATTAATGGCAAACTACTGAGCTCAGATTAAATGTCTAACAAGAATACATGAGATCATGATCATGCCTAATAATAATATAGGCGACGATTCCATATTCTGAGTATTTGTTCCCACATCATTTCACTCGAATTAATTCCCAAAACATTGACCAACGATTTAGTCTCACAGATTGGTGCCTCAAAGAACTTCGAGTTAGTGAACTGTTGCCCACTCAGGATGAAGATGCTACATACGATAATTACAATTATTAAACTACGTGTGATCATCTACAACTTTCAATTTCACGGTGGTTCAATCCAATTATTATACATTGGGTTAAAAGTGCATTTTGTCCCCTGAACTTAGGGTCTTTTTTTGTATTTGCCCCGCAAACAAAAACGATGCAGTCATACTTCAACTTGATTATTTGCATCTCACGTGGTTTTAGCTGGGGTAAAGTTGTAATTTCATCTCAGAAAGATAATACAATCTTCTTCTTCTTTTTTTTTTCTCTCTTTCTTTGAAGAAATACGACTTTCATACTTACCACAACAAGGAAAAAAAAAAAACAGCATCATATCTTTTCCCGTACTAAAAAAGTCTTTCAAAATCACCTGTAAACGATTAAATTCACCCAAAATCGTAACCCCAATTCAAAACCCACTTCCACTTGAAAATTCAAAATAAATATTCACACCCAAAACCAAAAAGAATCAAAAATCAATTCTTGACCACCGAATGAAGCACATTCGGCAAGGTCAAAAATGTCTGCCGGCAAAGGGAGAGGGAAAATGGGTTTGAAGAAATTAGAGAATAGAGAAGTTAAGAGGACGGAAGAGATCTCTGCAGAAGCTAAGCAGAGGGCGAGTTGACGGCAGCGGTGCAGTTAACACAACAGTTTGGGACTTGGGAGATGAGAAGAGGATTTTGAAGTTCAGCCGTCGTCACTGTTATCTGACACCCAATGTTTCAGATCGGACAGCCGCGCACCACCTCTCTTGGCCGCATTTCCACCTCTCTTCGCCGCCGTCCACGGTGTGGCCTGAAATGCTCGACTAGAATCAAAACAAAGACTGCAGGCGTCCATGGTGTGGTGGTGCATTCTTGGTGGACCCGTTAAGTCCAAAAATGGAAGAAGAAATTGGTGGGCGAATCCCAATGACTATATTGTTTTAGCAAAAATTCAAGGAGACGACTCGTGGTGGAGTTATGGCAACATGAATTGTGAAGACGAGCATAACAGATATATTCCAAAGAGAAGGGGTACGAGAAAAAAAGATAAATATCACGATGAAATTTCAAAGATTACCCGGACCTGTCGGCCAAGGCTATAAACTCGTTGAATACATCAGTGTAGCGCGCGTGCGGCCCAGAACATCTAAGGGCATCACAGACCTGTTATTGCCTCAAACTTCCGCGGCCTAAAAGGACGTAGTCCCTCTAAGATGTTGGCCACGAAGGGATACCTCTGCATAGCTAGTTAGCAGGCTGAGGTCTCGTTCGTTAACGGAATTAACCAGACAAATCGCTCCACCAACTAAGAACGGCCATGCACCACCACCCATAGAACATGAATGTCACGTGGTGTGAATTCCAGCCATTTTTGGCCAAAAAATGGACTTTTTAGTTGTCGGTGCAACAATTTAGTAAGTTGAGGTATGGTCGTGCAATTTTTTTTTTGGGGGGTAAAGTGTAAAAATGACCTAAGTTCAGGGCGCAAATTGCATTAAACCCTTAATATATTAATAAAAAAAAAAAAAGTATAAAATCCTTATGAAGACCAAGAAATATGTATATATATTATGTTGACAAAGAAAGCCGTAGCCATGGGCAACAAGAAGAAGCAGCAACAAATATCCATGCTTAAGATAATTATGATGAACAAAATATGAATGGTTAATATAACACAGATTACCAAACTGATATATGAGATTCACAGGAGAAAGCTTCCACTTGTAAGGGTTTGTCAAGACTTGTCTAAGACTTTAGCTAACCACAAAAACAATAAATCTTGCTGATAGTATCAGACAAGAAGAATAAACATGTCTCAAATTAAAAGATTGATACATAATTCAGATTATGTTCCAAATACCTGAAACATTACTATCTAAAGATTGATGTATCCAATTCATCACCATGTCAAGAAGACGACGACAACTTCCTATACATACATCTTCATAAACAACAAGATGTCGAGCAAAATTGCATCACCTGTCCTCATGACTATCACATAGTACAGATCTAAATTTCCATTTTAGGGCATTATCCGAAATTTTCTTGTCTAAGTAATTTTTTTTTTCTTTGCAATTCCTAGAAAACATAACTGAAGTAGTGCATTGCACATTATAAATGAGGAACTTCTCTAATATAAGCTATTAAGAAAACACTTTGCTATATCTTATTGTTCATCTTTTCAAATCTCTATTAAAAAAATCAACTTCAAAAGGCTAGTTCTTTACCTGAAACACCAATTCAAAGTATGCATGGCTAACAATGCACTAATGAGTCTTCGATAATCAATAGAAAGAAATGATCATGTACAATATCATATATGATAACAAGTCATTTTGCTCAAGTTAATAACCTCATGTATGTATGTAACATCAGTCATATAAACACTTCACAAGCATAATGCATATTACTATATTAGTAGTCAACTTTCATTACTTGCTCTAAGCACAATAACAAGGAAATGTGAGACATAAACGATAAAACAATATTTTTACCTCAATTGTCCAAGAAGCTGAATAATTATTAATCATGTCATAATTTCAAAACATAAGCCAAGAAAAAAGCAATACGATTTTCTTTAAAAAGGACAAACCAAATTGGTGTTTGAGGTTATCTGTGTAAGTTAGACTAAGCCTTTGAACTGCGGAAATCCTTCTTCAAATCTTTGACTCTGGCCATACAAGCAGACTTAGTCTTTCCAGGCACAGAAGCTGCAATCTTCTCCCACCGCATAGACACTACATCCTTCGGGAACGTCTTCAATGCATTAAGCAATGCTAAATCCTCAGAAGCACTCCATCCACTCTCGTTTTTCTCTTCTTCAACATTTTCATTTGCATTCAATCCTTCATCAATAACCCTTTTATCAACGCGTTTTCTATCTTTAAGAAACTTGTTGTAAGAATCTCGATCACTATTACTAACTCCTTTCATTTCTTTAGCCTTTGATATAACAGTCTCGACCTTGTGATTCCCTTTGAAACCCTCAGCTATGGCTTCCCATCGCCCAGGCATTCCAACTGGATGCTTCCCCATTAACTTCCTCAATAATTCATCATCAAACTCATTCCACTTCTCCGACTTTGCTTTTTCAATCGCATCTGATTCCGATTCCGATTCCGATTTTGATTTCGATTTCGATTTCGATTTATCCACCAAAGATCCATCTTTAATTGTCGATTTCTCGAAATGCCCATTGAATCCAACGGCGGCGGCGGCGGCATCTTCGGGTGTTTTCTTTAGGGTTTTGGTTGATTTTCTGTTGAATTTGTCATTGATGATATCAACAGAAGCATTGGTGGGGATTTGAGTGAGAGGGGGCCCAAGACCGACGCGGATATCACCGGCGGTGAGAGATGAAGGGGCAAAGGGACCGATAACAACGGAGAAACAAATCCATAAAAGAAGGGATCTGAGGGGTTCGACATTGATGTAAATGAAGGTCAGAATGAAAAACACAGCAAAAATTGAAACGGAAACAAAACGGAAGGAAGAAGAATAAGGGGAATCATCTGATTGGGTGAAATGCTGCTGCTTCGATTGGAAGAGGAATCTTGGCTTGCTCTCAAACTCATCTAAGAACTCCATCCTCGATCCTCTCTCTCTATTTCACACCCTAATACTCGATTTTTAATCACACTGATTTTTAGAGTAAACTGCAAATAAAACTTCTCTTTCTCAAATAAAATGTACCAAAGGACAAAAATTTCACTTTTACGCGTCCATAGCATATAAAGACAAAATACCCTCATAGGATTTTTGCTTTAAAAAAAAGGGCAAATTACCAAAACCCCCCGAGGTAAGCCTAAATAACGAAAATCCCCCCATGTGAAATGTCTATTATATCCTTCTGTTAAATATGGAAAATAATAATTAATTAATTAAAATTACATCATAATTAATTTAAATTAATTAAAATTAGATTATAATTAATTAATTTAATTAATTAATTTAATTAATTAAAAAAAAAAAAAAAAAACCTGCCAACCAGCTTCAATGGTGTTGAGATCATCACCAAAAGAACCAGCTATAACCCACATTTGAGATAAACTGAATTCAAATTGATTTGAAACCCTAGGTGCCCATACATTAATACTTGCTTTTGCTCCATAGTATTCATCTCCACTCACATATCCAACAGCATGCTGCAAACAAAAAATTAATTACTCAGACATGAATTTTTAATTAATTACTTCGTGGCCGTTTGTGGAAGAATCTCTGCGAATAGGGTTTCGGAGTTTCTTGCCGAATCTTTTAACATTGCTTGCTCTGAGGAAATCTTTTTCAGATGTTCTTCTAATTGGAACAGTGCCATGTGGGCAGAATTCATTTGACATGCTCCAGATTTGTGAGTTCTCTTCGAACATTCTTGTTCTTGGTAATTCTCCGTTTGGCCTGTCTGGTGGATCCTGTAATAAATTCAAGACTCAATTTTTATTTTCTTGAAGTTCAAAAAAAGAAATTAAAGATTGGATTTTTAATTTTTTTTTTTTTTTTTGGTTTACCTGTAAGCATTAAATAAAATGCTTACAATTACCCCCTAAGGGTAATTTCGTGTACAAGGGCAAAATTGGTATTATCGGAGGAATATTCAGGAGAATAAAAAAGATTCTATCGAGTTTAACACCGTTAGATCGATTTGTAAGATGTCTGCATACCTCAGGTAGGACCGGCAATTGAGCCGGGCCTACCCGAAGCCCGATAGCTCGGCCCGATTTTATTTGAGCCGAGCTTCATTAATTGTGAGCCGGGCCGAGTTTGAGCCGTTTTATTAAACCCGATTAAATTATGACCCGAGTTTGAGCATACCATGGCTCAACCCGAATAAAGCCCGACTAAATTAATATATATATATATATATATATATATATATATATATATATATATATATATATATATATATATTTGTTGTCTTTTTTTTTTTTTAGGTCTTAAGATTTTTGAAAAAAGTTAGAGGACCTTTAGAATTGCTTCTAGTTATTTTATTTTATAATTTTTTTTCATTTTGGACTCGGACGTATTTTTTAGTATAATTAATTAATGATTAAATATTTACAACATTAAGCTTTATTTGTTTTAATGAACAAGCTATGATTTTTTTTTTAATCTTATTTTCATTTTCAATGAATATTCTAGATTCTTTTCTTAGACCGAAAAGTTTTTTTTCTTTAACATGTCCGACTGCAAAGTTGTAAAATATGTAATTTTTTTATTGTCTCATATAAGCCCGATATAAACCCGAGGCCCGAAAAAATATGTGAGCCGAGTTTGAGCCTATAGGCATGAGGCCCGATGGTATTTGAGCTTGAGCATATAAGAACGAGGCCCGATGATATATGAGCTTGAGCCGACCCAAGCTCGGCTCACACGGCCCGATTGCCAGCCCTAACCTCAGGGGGGTTGACGTAATTACGAGAACGTGGGGGGGATTTCCGTTATTCAGACTTACCTCAGGGGGGTTTTGGTAATTTGCCCTAAAAAAAAACTACCCCTTATTATAATATTGTGGACTAGCATATGGACTTAATTCATCATTGACAAGTGTCCTAGATAGGTATCACAATTAAACTATAGGATTTACGAAGTAATGACATGTGTAATAGTGACTAAGGCATTCTCATATCTATAAATACATGTACACTCTTTGAATGAATAATATGGCCATGATTCTTCTTTATCTCCCAATTTCGTATGTTTCTTTATTTGTTAATTATCCCACTAATTAGTGTGTTTTTCTATTATATTACATTATTTTGCCTTATATGATGCCATATATACATATACAATTCTTATAATATACAAATGACTATTCCACTAACCTTATTTTGGTGGATTATCCCATATATCATTAACATTCATGAGCTAATGGAATTTATTTCATAACATGTTATCAGCACAAGGTTTTGCTTGGAAAAGATTTTACAAAATTTAATTTATTTATGTTATTTTATTTGATACGATCCATATCCTCAATATAAAATGGTTAAGCGAATACTACAGTATTTTATACGCTACCAATTTTCAGAGAAATCCTCAATATAAAATGGTTAAGCGAATACTACGGTATTTTATACGCTATCGATTTTCAGAGAAAATGAAGGATATATATATAGTGTTATGTGCTTTCTTTTGGTTTCTCTATAATCAGTAGAAGAATTAATGAAATGGCTTGTATTTCCCTTCTTATAATAGTGTCTTTTCATTTTCGAAGAAAAAGAAAAAGAGAAGTGTTAGAATTTATTTCGAGCAGATATAAATTATTTGTGTCAGATTCAGTTTTTCGTTACTGTTGCGTGAAGTGTTGCAACAGTTCGTGAAGCAGTTCGTAAAAACAGAAATAAACGAGACACAAATTTAATGTGGTTCGGATACAATTGTACCCTACATCCACGGGGACCTGCAAATAAAATTTACTAATTTTTAGTTTTACGAATACAATAATAGGACTTAATCAAAATACAAAGACTCCCTCTTTGTTGACGCCGTTCTTGTATACTACGCTGAATTATAAATCTTCAATTTGCAGCACGTCCCTTGCTCCGCACGGTTGAACTCCCTTCAACGCTGAATCCTTCTGTCGGCGGATCGATCTCCTCCCGAGATCGATTTAAGCCCCTCTCCCGAAGAACCGATCTTCTTTTTGTATAGAAGAAGCAAACTTGTGATACTCCTTGAATCTTGGTGTCTTCACCACAAAGCCTTGAAGCCTTGAATCTTGGTGTCTTCACCACAAAGCCTTGAAGCCGGTATATTTTCTATGAAAATCACGCCTTGAAGCCTTGAATCTTGGTGTCTTCACCACAAAGCCTTGAAGCCGGTATATTTTCTATGAAAATCACGTAGAAAATCACGTATCACGATGGAGCAATAAAAACGAGAGGAAAAAATATTTTCTCTTGAACTTCTCTCGATAGAAAAACTTCGGAAGAGCAACAAAGAAAAGAGAATTATTTTTCTCTCCAAAAAAATACACAAATAATGATGCTTGAAACCCTCTTTATACGTTCATAATTCTTCCTGCACAAGAAAATACAAGTCTAATTAGATCTGCTATTCACGTTAAGAAGAGTTGTATAGGAAAATACAACTAGATCATTCCTTATCTAAAAACTAATTCCCTTAACTATTAAAACACCAAGGAAATAAAATTCATTAGGTTAGGGATTCTTATTCTTATTCACGTAGGAGAATAACTTGTAAAATAAGAAAACTCTTTGTATAAAGATAATTCCTAATATTAATCACTTAATGACAAATTAAAAAGAATTAAAACACAAGAAAACTACCCTTCTTATATCACAGCATATCTAGACTTGTGGTACAACTCTTTTACACGTTTCTTTGCAAAGTCAGAATCCAAAGGATTCTAACAAGAGGAAATAATTAATTGTCTATGCCATGGTTTTCAACTTTCTGTAATTGGTTTTAAATGTGAAACTATAAAACCTTAAGTAATTGACATGAGCATATTTTCATGAGCACTTTACAAATAAGCCCCCATCTATGGGTACTTATTTATAAAGGGGTTCGGGCAATAAACCCTTTTATGAAAAAGTTCACACATATTTCAGAGGTTTGTAAAAGACTAAAATAGCCCCTAATATTTTAATATGCTTCAATTTCATCCTTTAATTTAATTTAACCTTAATTTGACCCCAAATTTTACAAATTATTTAATTTTTACCCAAAACACAATTTTATGGACAATCTTGTCCGTTGACCGGCGGTCTCCGGCGTTGACTTTTTTTTTTCTTTAACATATTTCTGCCTCTCCGTTTAAACAACAATATTGTTGTGGTTGACAGTGATATTAACTATATTACTATTAAACACAGTAAAATTAACTATATATACTACAATCTAACACAATAGTATTGCTATATTAATCTCTAGCACAATAATATTCTTTTTTTATAAATAATTGTTTTTACTTATATTGATATACTCTTGACGGTGCTAATTTTTATTGGTCTATTCTAACTAATGTACATAAATTTAGCAAAAAAAAAAAAACAATAATTATTATTACTGAAAAATTACGGGCATCCCCAAGGTAGGTCCTATTAATGAAAAATTGTTCTTTTTTTGATAATTACAACATTTCCTTAATTATGTATTGTCTTACGAAAAAATACATCATTCAACAAGTAAATTTGACACTGTAAAGATGAATGTGTAAGATAATACATAGTTGATGGGATAATTGTAATTATTCAAACATGAGAGATTTTTTGAGTAAACTGCAAAAACTACCCCTGTGTAATCTCGAAATAGCAAAAACCCCCCTGAGATAAATAAACTAACAAAAACCTCCCATGTGAAATTATTTAAATAGCAAAAACCCCCCTATGGAACTATTTGAGGGTTGACTTGATATAAAAAGACACAAATACCCCTGGAGTCTTGCAATTAATAAATTCTTATATTTTATAAATATTTTAATTATTTTATTTAAAAAATAATCAATTTAGTTGTTTACTATTTTTTTTTAATTTCTAAACAAATAAATTAAAAAGAATAAATATACATATAATATGTATATATATAAATACATTTTGAGGGACAATTTTGTCATTTCAAGTCTAAAAAATCAGCTAGGGGGGATTCTACCTTTGACTAAATTTCACAGGAGGGTTTTTGCTAGTTTATTTATCACAGGAGGGTTTTTGCTATTTCGAGATAACACAGGGGTAGTTTTTGCAGTTTACTCGAGATTTTTTTGTAATTGAACATTACCTCATGAGTGCCCGTAATTTACCATACTATTATTGATATGAAGACAAATATATATTTTGATTAAAAAAAAAGAGAAAAAAAAAAAGGAAGATGGAGGGGGTGTGTTGATAAATTGTCAAAGTAATTAGTAAAGAGGAGATTGAATTTTGGTGGAAGGAGACATGGTTGATTAACTAATTAGTTAATAAATAATTGTAATTGGGAAGATTAATAGTCGTGAGATGTATTTATTTAGTGAAAAGAAATGAAAAAAAAAAGAGGGAGGGAAAAGGAAAAGGTGGCGCGGTTCGAGAATCGAAAAGCCCCCAGTCAGTCCGCCGTCGTATCGTATCATGTTTCGTGTGTGTAGTGTAGCTTCTCTCTCTGGAACTGAAAAGTTCACTCTCTCTCCCTCTCTCTGTCTTTCTGTTCTCGAGGAGGGAGGCAGGCAGGCGTTTCTAATTCTAATTCCCCCCCAATTAATTAATTAATTAATTAATTAATTGATTAATTGCCCTTTTCTTCTCCCACGAATCGAATCGAATCGAATCCCAAACTCATCAGTCACTCATCTCTATTTATATTTCTAGATATCTCCCACTCAATTCCCCATTTCCTCTTGGAAAATGTCGCCCACTACTCAGAACAATCACACAAAGACACAGTCAGAAGAATCTGATGTTGAAAGAGAAGGAGAAGAAGATGAGGTGCATGCATCACCCTCACACAACAAATTTGCTAGAGTATTTAGAGAGGAAGATGAAATAGGTGTGCTGGAAGGACTTTATGTTTATTGGAAATGCAACGGAGTTAATCATGAATGGAAAAAATATCATGATTTCATAAAGGATGATCTTCCTCACCACTTTTCATGCACTCAACTCTCTGAGAAGATCCGAAGGCTCAGGCTCAAGTTCCAATCCAATTCAAGAAATAATAATATTCATTTTGCCAATGCACATGAATCTCTTGTGTTTGACTTGTCAAAGAAACTATGGGGACAAGAATTGATCAGCAGCAGCAGCAGCAGCAGCACAAACACAACACCACCAGCTGTTGGCAGAAAAATATGTGATGCTGATGCTGATGGTGGTGATGATCATGAGGACAGCATCAACAAAATAGCATCAAAGAAACGACATAAACAAGATGTTGCTGCTTCTTTTCCACATATATCTGCATTGTTTGACCGCTTTGGGTTTTCTGCATCTAAATACCTAACTGGGGTTAATAAGAAGAAATTGAAAAAGCTGGAGAAGCAGTCAAGAAAATTGATTATGCAGGAGAATCAACTCCTTCGAAAGAAACAGTGTGCTCTTGTCGTTTCTGGCTTAAATAAATTAAATTCATCCACTTTTTGATCCATCACCCATGCATGCAGGTACTCTTTCTTTATTTATTACTTTTTTAGTTTGGTGAGCACAATGTATATATAGAGATTATTCATGTATATGATGTGCCTTGCTTGCTAGACAAATAAAACAAATATACTATTACAGTCATAGAATATAATTGTTGCATCAAAGACTGACCTGGTTATTTTTCTTTCTTAATGTATTAATTGATCTAGCATCTAAATGCATTAAATTCCCTTTTGGTCTATTTGGCTCTCTCTTGAGATTGTACACAACAGATTTATTATTTTGCTTTATTGATTTTTTTCCTTTAATTTATGTGTTAATGATTACAGGTTTTGGAAAAGATGGGGAAGAAGGAATGTATACAGAACTGGCTTCAAGAAGTTGTTTTTGATGAACTAATATATTACTATAGCTTTCTACTCAAGTATTAATTACTAGTAGCAGTACTATTAAGATTATTATTAGGTTTCTACTTTTTAATTAGCTTAATTAATCAATGTAATGGCATTATTGTAGATGCTTTTGGACATGTTTTTATGTTGATATGAATGTGGGTGGTGATCTATGATATGCAGAAGAAGCCGGATGGATGCTGTTTTGTCTTAATCCTTTAATCATGTAACTTTCTGGAAAAACCAATCTGTTCAATTTTTTATGGCTTCTTAATTATTTAAAAATTATGGGTGTTTCTGTGGTTATTTCCTGCAAGTGTCTGGACATATTTACTTTTTATCTAGATTGTCATTTTTTTTTTATCTAACATATTAATATGGTAATGACAATACATTTGGATGTAGTTGACGTAGGGGTGGTAAACGGGCCGAGCCGGCTTGAAAAAAGCTCGAGGCCGTGCACTTATCCATCTACCCATCTAAGCGATCTTTTCATTGTACCATCTTTTCCCTGTCCATCACTCTCACATATCTTTTCTTCATTTCTTTCGTCACATCAATGAATACCTATCCATCTACCCATCTACCAGGCCCGGCCCGATCTTTACATCTACATTTTACTTACTACACCTTAATGATGGTTAGATTATAGTAATTAGTTAATTAGTCATTTCACAAACCGTTCATTTAGTTAACCAGTCATTTCATAAGTGAACTTTACTCTCCAACTCCAACTCACAGTTATTTGATTTTTATTTATTTATTTACGTAAATAAAGGTTAATAATGATGTGATAGCTTAATGAGAAATGGGTATTCTTGATATACATTTGGTATATTTAGATGTTGCTTGAGGTGTACATAATTATATTACAAATAAAATAATATGGTAATAACCTCTGTGTATATCTGGAATTGCTTTTTAAGGGAACCATACAAAAATATTCACAAGTCACAAGCATAGTTCTTCAATTGGATTTGCAGCTATATTTATACCTAGCTTTAATTATTGTCAGATAAAAGAAAATGGACAAATAATTCTTTCTTTCTTTTTTTAGAAAAACAATTAAGTCTTCTTGTCTGATTTGGAAGAAAGATTTTTTCAACACTTTAAGTATTCGCAACACATTCGGGAGAGGCTGACTTAGCTATCGCGAGGGGGCGAGAAGGAGCTAAGGCCGCACGGTTCTTTGTTAAGGGAACATGTCCGTGACAAGTGGTATCAGAGCCCGGCTAAGGGCTTTGTGTTGATCGAATTCTCGACGATGGCGAACGTTGAAGATATTTCGTACGTAACCGAGGGACGTGGCAGGGAGGCCCACGTAAACAACAAGAAGAAGAGGGACCACAGCAAGGCTCGTGGGGAGAGTACCGTTAACGAGGCCGTGCTAACGGATCATGGTGAAAGACTCGAGAGGCTCGAGAATAACATCGCCATAGCGGAGCTTAGCGAACGATTCGGGAAGCTCGAGCACGATACGGGAGTGTTGGAGAATCACGTCGCCGAGCAACTCGACTTGTCTAGAGACAATGAAGCGTTGCGGGAGGAACGGTTGGATCGATTGGAGGCCATCATCCAATCCCTCCAAGAGAGCATCGAAGGGATGCGCGAAGACTTGGCCTTGTGCAAAAAGGCCGCCACTAACGGTAGTGTTGGCGCTACTTCGAGTCCAAGGGTGGACTGCCCGAAGCCAACGGGATTCAACGGCGTAAGGGACGCCAAGGAAGTTGAGAACTTCCTATGGAGGATGGAGCAATACTTCGAGGGTATCGGTCTAGTCGACGAGACGATCAAGGTAAGAACTTCTTCCCTTTACCTTTCCGATACGGCAATGTTATGGTGGCGTAGAAAGCACGCCGATATCGAGAAAGGCATTTGTCGAATCGATACTTGGGAAGAGTTCAAGAGGAAACTCAAGCGACACTTCTACCCGGAGAACGTCGTCTATGAGGCTCGAAGGAAGTTGAAGGAACTCAAGTAACGAAGTTCAATCCGCGAGTACGTGACGGAGTTCACCACCCTCACCCTTCAAATTCCCAACCTCTCCGAGGAGGACCTTCTTTTCCACTTTACCGATGGGTTACAAGGCTGGGCCAAACAAGAACTCCACCGACGAGACATCAAATCCGTCGATGAAGCTATTGCCGCCGCCGAGTCCTTAACCGAGTATCAACCGAGATAGCCGTTGCGAAAAGAGAAGTGGAACCCGACTAAAGACGGAGGAGAGAGACGGGACAATCATGGTCGGGACTATCGAGACAACCGAGACCCAAGACGAGCGTCAACCTCGAGGGGAGGAGACAAACCATCCTCACACCAACAACTTGAAGAGAAGAAGAGGTCGTTTGTGCCTAAGGAAGGATGCTTCGTGTGCAAGGGGCCGCACGCGATGAGTCAATGTCCCAAGATGGGGTCATTGTCGGCACTTTTACAACAAGAGGCCGAGCAAGACACAAACGAGGGGCTAGGCAACATGGGATCGCTCCAACTTCTGAACGCCTTAAAGGCTAATCCGATGCCGGCAACATCAAGCAAGGGGCTGATGTACGTGGAGGCCCGCATCAACGGTACCCCAGCAAAGGTGATGGTGGACACGGGAGCGACCCACAACTTTATCACCGAGGACGAGGCCAAGAGGGTTGGCCTACGGTGGACTAGACGAGACGGTTGGCTCAAGGCCGTTAACGCTAAGGCACAACCGGTCAACAGTGTAGCACGAGACGCGGAGCTACACTTAGGCACTTGGAAGGGCCAAGTGGACTTTTCGGTAGCACCGATGGATGACTTCAAGGTGGTGCTAGGCATGGATTTCTTCCGCAAGGTAATGGCTATCCCGATGCCTTGTTTCAATTCCGTATGTATCTTAGAGAAGGGAACACCTTGCATGGTGCCAGCCATCAACGGCACCACTAAGGAAGGAAACACACAACCAAGGCAACTGTCGGCCATGCAAGTTGCCAAGGGAGTTCGACGGGGCGAGCCGACATTCTTAGCCGCTTTAAAGGAGGAAAGCCCGCCCAACGACAAAGAGAAGGACGTGCCACCGATCATCCAAACCGTCTTGGAGGCCAACCAAGACGTGATGCCACCAAATTTGCCCAACAAGCTTCCACCTAGGAGGGAGGTGGATCATGCCATTGAGTTGGATCCGGGAGCCAAGCCACCCGCCATGGCTCCCTACCGCATGTCACCGCCGGAGCTTGAGGAGCTCCGAAAGCAACTTAACGAGTTGGTCGAGACGGGGAAGATTCGACCATCGAAGGCACCTTACGGCGCACCGGTCTTATTCCAAAAGAAGCACGATGGTTCTTTGAGGATGTGCGTGGACTACCGGGCGCTAAACAAGGTAACCATTAAGAATAAGTACCCTATTCCCTTGATAGCCGATTTGTTCGATAGGCTTGGTAAAGCCAAGATATACACGAAGATGGACTTGCAAAAGGGCTACTACCAAGTTCGCATTGCCGAAGGGGACGAGCCAAAGACAACGTGCATCACTCGATACGGTTCTTACGAGTGGCTTGTCATGCCGTTCGGGTTAACCAATTCCCCGGCAACGTTTTGCACTCTCATGAACAAGATTTTCCATCCATACTTAGATCGGTTCGTGGTGGTCTAATTGGACGACATCGTCGTTTATAGCGATACCATGGAGGAGCATGTCAACCACCTTCGCACCGTCTTCCAAGTACTTCGGGAAAACGAGTTGTTCGTGAAGAAGGAGAAGTGGGAAAACGAGTTGTTAGGTGGTGGTAGGTAGAGACATTTAAGGGAGTGTTCCACTCCCAACCGTTAGATCATATCGATCTCCACCGTCCATTGAGGAGGTGGTCTTGTATAAATAGAGGTAGGGTCCTCATTTGTAATCATCCAACACACCAACAATCCAACAAATCCAACAATAAAGTACTTTTCCTACCAACTCTCTTGTCTTCTTACTTTCTTTCTTCGTTTCCATCACTTTAAGTATTCGCAACACATTCGGGAGAGGCTGACTTAGCTATCGCGAGGGGGCGAGAAGGAGCTAAGGCCGCACGGTTCTTTGTTAAGGGAACAAGTCCGTGACATCGAGCTCACGAGCTCGAGCTCGAGCCCAAAATTAGTTGTTCGTCAGTTCGCGAGCCGGCTCGCGAGCTGCCTTCCTATTTTTTTTTTTTCCTTTTTTTCTTTATATATATATATATATATATATATATATATATATATATATATATATATATATATATATATATATATATTATTCTTATTCTTATTATTATTATTAACTAAATAGTAAATAGTCTATAATAATAAATATATCTAGTATTTAAATAGAAACAAATCTATATTACTTAAATAATTCATAATAATATAAAATATTATAATAATAATAATAGAAAAAATAAAAAATATATATAACTAGAGTTCATTATTTATTTTTATTTTTTATTTTCCTATGAATAATTTTTAATAAAAAATAAAAAAAATTTAATAAAAAAAATTAAATAATAATAATAAAAAAACAAAAAAAAAAAATTAAATAAGCCTGACTCGAGCTCGAGCCAAAAAAAATTGGCTCGATGAGCTCGAGCTCGAGCTCGAGCTGGGCAACATGGACTCGAGCTCGAGCTCGAGCTGGCCAAAAGAGCCGAGCTCGGCTCGTTCCCACCCCTAATTTGACGTAGACTCATAAATTCAAGTTTCACGACAAATAGGTTCTCATTTAATTTTTATTTCAAATAAACTCAAAAAAATATAAATTCTCAAAATAACCCTATATATTTCTATTTGAGATAAGTTTAACCCACTCGCCCATCAGGCCGGTCCGACTCGCACCGTCTGATCCGATCAACTTTTTTTATTTTATTTTAGAAAAGAAAATAAATTTTTTTTTTTTTCCGGCGACGGATTGTCGTAGCTACAGTTAGATGATTCAACGTGATTAGTTAACTTTAACATTGGTATATATTTTTTTTCCGGCGGCGGATCATCAGATATCCTGTTAATTAGCTCACTCAACATTAGTTAAGTTCAACATTAGTTAACTTAAACTAGTTAATGCATAATCAGCTAACCGGAATCCTGAATATTCACTGGCAAAAAAAGAGTTAAACGGAAGTAATTTAAAAAATGATCGGATGTTAGCTAATGCAAAGTGAACTAATGCATAGTCAGTTAATCAAAGCTTCAACGTCCACTTGCCGGAAAAGAAAAACCAAACAAAAAATGTTAAATAAGAAAAGTTGGAGTCAGCTAATGCAAATCAAGTAATCAGAGCTCCGACGACCCGTCGCCGGAAAAAAAAATTAAAAAAAACAAGATAAAAGAAAAAAAATGATATGTCAGCTAATATTGAAGTTAAAAAAAACACCCCATCCCAAAAATAATTAGATAAAACCTCATTAGCTAATATTCGACCCAAATGATATCTTATATATAAGGGTTTTTGTGCACAAGTCTCCAACCAAACATGTTTATTATTCTAGGTTTAGGGGTTAGATCTCTTTCACTAATAAACCCATCATTTTAATATTTATTATAAATAAAGGAAACATTCATTATATCGCAATATTACCCTCAACCATTTATACCTAATTCTTAATTGTAACCAATTTAATCAATTTTGTCCATAAAAATTCAATTTTGACAACACAAATTCAATTTTGATTTTTTTTTAGCATAATTTAATATGCTCCAATTTCATCATTAACTTAATTTAATCTCAATTTGACCCCAAATTTTACAAATTATTCAATTTTGACCCAAAACTTTTTTTTTCAAAAAAATTCTTTTTTTCAAAAAGTTTTTTTTGCCGCCGGATTCCGGCGTTGACTTTTCAAACAAAAAAAATTTGTTTTTTCCTTTCGGATTTTTTCGCCGGTTTTCGGCGTTGACTTTTTTTTTTCTTTTTTCTTTTCTTTTCTTCCGAATTTTTTCGCCGGTTTCCGGCGGTCTCCGGCGTTGACTTTTTTTTATTGTTTTTTAAAGTTTTTTTTTTTTTTTTTTTTTGGTTTGTTTTTGTTTTTTACGTCCGCCGCTAAACGTTGACCGTAATTGTGCTGTCACTGACAGTAAATTAACGTAATTATACTGTCAATGAAAGTTAATTAACGTAATTGTACTGCCGTTGACATATATTTTATGTAATTGTGTTGCCGTTGACAGTAAATTAATGTAATATTTTTTTTTTTCTGTTGTTTTTTTTCTATTTTGTTTGATTTGTTGACAAGTCAATGTAATTATATTACTATCATTGAACGTAAAATAACTGTAAACACAATAATATTACTGTCAACAACATCAATATTATTATTTTTTTGGGTTTTTTGTTATGTTTGAGTTATTCGCGGAGTAATGTAATAATATTACTGTCTATTATTGTAATATTACTGTAAACACAATAATATTACTGTAGTTGACGGAAATATTACTGTTGTTATAATAATATTGTTGTCAACCACATCAATATTATTATTTTGTTTGGATTTTTGTTTGTTTGAGTTATTCACGGAGTAACGTAATAATATTACTGTCTATTATTGTAATATTATTGTGGTTGACGGTAATATTACTGTTGTTATAGTAATATTACTGTCACTCACAGTAATATTAATTCTATTGGTTTTTTATTATGTTTACATTTGTTGAACGGTTAACATAGTAATATTACTCTATTACACAATAATAATGAGTTTTGTTGTGTTAATATTACTGTGCTAGAGATTAATATAGCAATATTACTGTGTTGAACTGTAGTTTAGATAATTTTACTGTGTTTAACAGTACGATAGTTAATATTACTGTCAATCACAGCAATATTGTTGTTTAAACGAAAAAAAAAGGTACAAAAAGAAAGAAAAAAAAAATCGAAAAAGTCAACGCCGGAAGAAATTATTTTTTGAAAAGTCAACGTTGGAATCTGGCGGGAAAAAAAAGTTTTTGAATTTTTTTTTTTAAGTTTTGGGTCAAAATTGAATAATTTGTGAAATTTGGGGTCAAATTGAGGTTAAATAAAGTTAAAGATGAAATTGGAGCTTATTAAAGTATGAGGGGTTATTTTAGTCATTTACAAAAATCTGGACCATGTGTGGACTTATTGGTAAAAGAGTTTTTTGTCTGGATCTCTTTATGAATAAGTACCCAATGATGGGCTTATTTGTAATGATCCCTATATATAAAAGAAAGAAACGCTGGTCAATCCTGAAAAACCCTAATGATATTTCTGTAATTATTGATTTTTAATATTTTTTCTCTACTAATTTCTAACTATAATTTTTAACAATTATTAATCTCCTATTTTTCATCAATATATCTCAAATCTTAATAGATAAAGATAAAAGTTCGATTTGTTAAATCCTAGCCTATTTATTTGGATTATATTGGAAGTCTATATGGGTATATGGAATATTAGGATCATTTTGTGGACCTTGATGAGCTAGAATTACCATATATGTGCTTGAGAAATGACCTTAAATGGGTCTCTCTAAGCGAATATGTGATAGAAAAATGTATATTATATGATGGAGCACCGTTTGACGAATAATGGTTATATTTCTTGAAAGACAAGTAAGTAAAATATGTATTGTATTATGATCAAAGGTGAAAGACACTTTAACCTAAAAATGACATCATATATATACTACAGTAAAATGGGCCTCTCTTTGGCCATACACTACATTTCCTAGGCTCAAATTGCCACCCTACTACTTACTACCTACTCTGCCGTGTGGCAGACTTCCACTGGTTATTTTCTCTGCCCAGTATAAGTTTGCCACATGTTCCTTTCCTTCTAGAATTGTCCCCGTACTTTTTGTCTCTGAAGGCCGAGGAAGGTATGTTGACATACCGAGATACAAAATTACCTGGCCACAATGACATGATCTTATCTCATTCACAGTTTCCTTTCGTGTATATTGCTTGCCAATGGCTCGTTATACCATCGTTTACAATTGGGCTCCCTCCCTAGTCTTGAGCTTTTGGGCCCTCCTTTTTAGGACTTGGGCCTCAATCCTTTTGGGCTCACCATTCCTTTATCTCAAAGGGCAAAATAGGCCGGATCAATAGTGTTATTTTTTTCTGACGTATTCGGTGTTGTCGTCTTTAATGTAAATTATTGTACATCTTTTTTTGGTTGCATTTATGAATGTTCTTCGAGTAATTCGTTGCACTGGCTTGATACTAAACATGAAAATTTTGTAGGTTAACTACTCTGTAGTGTTTGATTTTACTGTAATAGCTCTTGGTCTACAATTTGAGAAATACTTTAAATGTACAAGATTGCGTTACGATTCAATTACATTAATTTTAGCTACATGTAGCATTTTGGTGTGGAATGCGTCTCCAACCTATTATTTAATTATTTGTTTTGGACAGTTATGTAAAAGTTTTCCGATATATTTTTTGTTCCAATATCGTAAGTTATAGTAATTTTATATTATCATTTTTTTTGTTAAACCATGTTTTGTTGAATAATATTTTAATATTGATTTTAATCTTATTAAAACACTACTTTACATATTTCAATATATATGTATAAATTGGGTTCGAATTTAGACCAGATGGTCTGTTTTAATAAGAAAATCGGATGCCATAGGATGATTGACTTGTGGATAATTTAAATTAAAATATAATTGGTATTCTAATAATTAGAAAAAAAAGAAAAAGGAAAAAAGAAAACCCAGCGGAACCCGTAACCCCTCTAACCCTAATAATAGCGTGATTTATTAAGAGTTAGACTTAAAAGTTAAAAGTGCCACATGTCAAAAAATTAGTGGAATCCGATTTATATTAAATATCGGCTCATCCGTTCAGAATTTAATCTCGTATAAATTTAATATATTTTCTTGTATTTTTTTTTGGGAAGTGATGATATTGGGCTGGAAAAAAAATAAATCAGCTTCCTTAAACTTAGTTATTAAAATAATTTGACCGATTTATCCCTTAAAAAGGAGGGAAAAATTGCACTAGAATTTCAGAAGCAGTCTATCTTTTGTTAATGTAAGATTAGGTAAAAATAAGATTGAATTATATATTTGAGATAAGAATTATGATCGGCCGAGATCCGAGATATGATCTCTACTGACACTTGATCTATATCTTAAAAGGTAATTGCAATTTGCACAACGCTACTATGAGATTCTGCTTTCTGCATTAGTAATACATCAATGAGTGTTTTTAAAAGGAAAAATTACACTACATAAAGAGTGTAAAATAACAGAATAAGATAAACCAAATATATTGTTCGATTCTTGAGAATCGGAAATTAATGGTAACTAATAAATACATATATTAATGTAGGAGATGATTTCAACGTATATTAATAATTAATGCTAAGGCAACTAATCAAATCATCGTCAATGAAAAGTCATTTGTGTAGTTCCCATAAAAAACAATACACATCTCTCTCTCCATATATATAGTCGTCACCACTTTTATAATTGTGTTTCTTCAAATTACTCCATTAATTAATTGCAGCAGCCCAACTTTCATCCGAAACCATGCATCTGGAGTAGGTATTTTATTTTCTTTTCTTTTAAAATTACATTTTGTGCCCCAATATTTTTTGTCTGATTAGATACTTTCGGATTAATTACGCACAATAACAAACCTTTTCACGACTTAATTATTCTTATAAACTCATTATGTAACATAACTGATCAGTTCATTTAAAGTACCCGTTTAATATATGAATGGTTATTGATTATTTGTGATTTTTTGGTAGATAATTATTTGATTTCTTTTATCTATCTGGTTTAGAATTTAGACAATTAATTTTACAATATAATTGTAACTAGTAATATGAAGTATTTGGGTTGAGTTAATTATCAGGATGAAAATAGATATATAATTAATTTTGCAGTTATCTGTACGCATTACTTCATAAAGATAGACGGAGAAAAAAAGGTAGTGACGAAGGTAGAGATCGATGGAGGAACAATGTGAACATCCGATTACAGAGTACGAGCGTGTTAGAGCAAGCAGAATCAAAGAAAACATGGAAAAAATGAGGCAACTCGGCATTAGTATTAATAATATTCCTACTAGTTCAATAAAAGAAATATCGAAATCGTCGTCTATCAAAGCCCCAAAAAAGAAACAACAACAGAAAAACCATCATCTTGCAATACCCCGACGGGCCTCTTCAAGGTCTCTCTCTCTCTCTCTCTCTCTCTCTCTCTCTCTCTCTCTCTCTCTCTCTCTCTCTCTCTCTCTCTCTCTCTCTCTCTCTCTCCCCATTTCATGTATATGTATTCGAATGTACGTGTTGATGATATATTAAAAAATGTAGGTTGACGGGGAAGAAGGGGATAGGAAATGAAGCATACAGTAGTAGTGATTGTGACAAAGCATCATCAATGATGAAAACGGAGGAGGTTTATAACTCCGAACATGAAAAGCTACTCGGAGATTGCAAAAATCCATGGATGGTATCGGACGATGACAATAAACCCTTTTACGATCCTATCAATGGTATCACTTGTCATCAATGCAGGTTTATTCATTACCACCTTAATCAAACCATTATTCATACTAGCTAGTTCAATATAATATTATATAGCTTATACATTTATACATTATTATGCAGACAAAAGACACTTGGTCTACGCACCGACTGCAATCTATGCCGCCTACCCCATGGGAGGTTGTGCGGAACTTGCCTCTACAAAAGGTTACAACCTTATAAGAAATTTGAGTTGATATATATTTGCATATATATTGTAATAATTTTATTTTGTGCAGATATGGGGAAAATTTATTGGAAGCAAAAGAAAATACAAGTTGGGCTTGTCCGGTGTGTCGTGGAATTTGTAACTGCAGTCGATGTCGCCAACAAAAAGGCTTCCAGGCTATTGGTAATCTTCATACCAAGGTAATTCATTAATACTTGGAATCTCGTCTTCATCTAATTAATTATAATAAGGTTGGATTCAAATTATCAGGCTGATATTATAACTATATATATATATATATATTATACACAGGCATGGGAGGAGCTTGGATTCAAATCTGTGGCGCATTATCTGATTCAAACTCGACGTGCCAAATGAATTATACCAAGAAGAAGAAATGAACCAGTACTTGAAGTACTGAACTAATTTTTTTTTAATTTTTGAATTGTTCTTCTATTAATCACATTTATCATTAAACAAACATAATTATGTTTGCTACCTTATGTGACAATTTGAAATATAATATATATATATATATATATTTATATTTCAAACGGTCGGTTCCGGTCCGTTTCTAATACCATTGACCCTGGTTCGATTCTGGTTCCGATTCTAACCGAACCGGTGGTCATATCTAGAGTGGACGCACGGGGATGACTTTGTTTTTTAGAAAATGTGCTTTTGGAAAATGGCGTGTGTGGCATTTAATGAAGTCTGACAGTTGACAATGACATTCTGGCTAGTGTTTCATCGTGTACGCTGATTAATATTGCGTGTTTATGTCCTTTCGGATGTCCGATGTCGATTCACCTAATTATCTTTTTGTATAAATAACTTGGACCGTAATTAAGAAAAAGAGTATTTAGTCCGTGATTATTTTTTCCGTCAATTATGATGTTTGTTAAATGAAATTCACTTATGAGAGATTATATTACAAAATAAAATATTACTTTTTTGCAATAATATATTTGTTTTTTCCCTTTCAATTTGTATGCAATCTATTATAATTTGATATTCAATTAATATATTATATAGAAAGGAGGTTTATAATTTGTTCTTACGTCTGATAAGATGTTTTTAGAGCTGATAAGCTGCTACGTCTTATTTTTATGATTAATTTTTAGAGTGTTTGGATAATGAGCTTATTTCCTATTTTTACTCATTATAAGATCTTAAATAAAAATGTGGGGTAGATGTACTTATTTAAAAAGATCTTATTTGGTCTCCAACAGCTTATGTTAAAAAATATTAAGATCTTTTTTTTAAAATTTAACAAACACTTTGGAAGAGCTTATAAGCTCTAAAACATCTTATAAGCTCATTTTAACATCTTATAAGCTTAGCCAAACACCCTCTAAATTGATTATGGGGATAATTAGCAAGAACCCCCTCATCTAGGAAAATGAGTTAAGGAAACACCCCCACCCAAAAATAATTAGAGAAAACCCCCTTAGCTAATCCTACCCAAATATTATTTTAATAATTCCCAAACCACCCTTATTAATATTAAATCTCTTCAAAACCCTAACACATTTCATTTGCCTTTCTCTATTCTTCTTTTCTCGTCTTCCCTCTTCTCGTCTTCTCGTCTTCTCTGTTCTCTCTTCTTTTCTCGACTTGAATTCGGAAGAAAAGCAAGACGTCGAGTGGTGGTGGTGGTGGTGGTGGTAGTGAAGAGTGTTTGTCATCGCCTCCCGCCGCCGCGTGAAGGGTGGTGATGGATCTGTGGTTCGCGGCGGTGGTTTCCATGACGACGTTGAAGATGATGACTGACGCTCGTCGTTGAAGACGCAGCGGGTTGACGGCTATGAGGATGAGGCATGAGAAAATCCACCAAAAAAACCTGCGCGAAATTAAGCTAATCGACTATGTTCTGGTAGTCGATTAAGGTTGATCGACTTCAATTTTTTTTTTTTAACTTTTTTTTGGATTTTTCGTTTATTGATTCCAATTGTATAAATCAATTATAGTGTTTGTATATTTTTTGTTTTGTAATATATAATTGATTTTGCATTTTTTTGCAGTTGTGATTTGTTATTTTTAGTAGCAGATTCTTAATCAACTATGCTCTAGTAGTCGATTAAGGTTGATCGACTCCAATTTTCTTTCTTTCTTTTTTTTGGTTTTTTTTTTGTTTATTGATTCTAATTGTATAAATCAATTATAATGTTCTTATATTTTTTCTTTTTTTGTAAAATATAGTTCATCTTGCATTATTTTTCTGTTTTAATTTGTTATTTTTTACTAGCAGACTTTTGATCGACTATGCTTCATCATAGTTGATTAATATACTGATAGAAAAAAAAAATAAAGAATTTCCTTAATCGACTATGAAGCATAGTCGATTAAGGCTAATAGACTATGCTCTATAGTCGATTAAGGCTAATAGACTATGCTCTATAGTCGATTAAGAAAACTGGTATAGAAAAGAAGAAAAAAAAAGAAAAAAATGTTTAGCGTGTGACCCTGTGATGATGTGGCGGACAGGGGCAAAGCAGGAAAACATAATAGCTCAAAATGGGTGTGGGCTTTTCTCAAAGGGTTTTTTATGCATAAATCCCCAACCAAACATCTTTATTATTCTAGGTTTTGTGGCTATATATCTTTCACCAATAACCCCATCCCTTTAATATTTATTATAAATAAAGGAAACATTCATGTATATTATAACACGGAGCCTTTTCAAAACCCGAAAACCCTAAAATCCAAGAATCCTTAGGTAATATTATTACGTGATATTAATTATGTGCACTACGTGAATCGAATTATGTGACTTACGTGAATAATTACATGCGTTATTTAATGTGACAATTTCATTTATATGAAATTCGTGAGTAAATATACATGTGTGAACTATGTGATTTAGTATCATTTCCGTAAACCGAAATTCTAGGAATTTCGTAAATTTCGTGACTTATGTGAATAATTACATGTCTTGATTATTTGGTGATTGTTTTCGAAATATGGTAACTATTGTGAAATATTAATATAGTATATACGTACATACAGTGGCGAATCCAGGATTTTTGCCAAGGGTGTTCGAAATTAAATATAGTAAAAAATATAATGCTTGGCTAATAGTTTACGGGGGTTCGGGGGCAGCGCCCCCGATTTTTTTTTTTGGAATATTGTACACATTAAATAATAAAAAATCTTTAAAATTTTTAAATTTAAAGGGATTATTTTACCATTTTTTGGCAAATTTAGGAAATATTTAGACATAAAATTGGTGAAAATGTTAAAGGAGTGGTAAACATATTAAAGTTGCAAGTGACAAAATGTACGTTTCATTAGCAGATTTTGAATTTTCAAAAAGAAAAAAAAAACCCACATAGTTGTAAATATAGAAAAAAAATTGAAATAATAAATATATAAACAATATTTAGAATTTTGGAATAATTTATGATATATTTAATATTAAAGAAATGGTAAATAAATTAAAGTTACAAATAGCAAAATATATGTTATATTGGGAGATTTGTTTTTAAATATTAAAAAATACCTACATATTCAACATTTTTTAAAGCAATTGAAGTATTGAATTTTGGAATAATTTATATTATATTTAATATTAAAGAAATTGTAAATAAATTAAAGTTACAAATAACAAAATATATGTTATATTTGGAGATTATTTTTTAAATATTAAAAAATACCCACATATTCAACATTTTTTAAAACAATTGAAATATTGTATGTAATGGAAAATTAGAAATAAAAAGAAAAATAATCAGACTCTCGGGTCTGGAACCCTGTATCTCTGAGAAGAACATATAGAGCACTTAACCAGTTAAGCTACAACATTGCAGTGTCCAAGTTTTACATTTGCAGTTATATATTACTAAATATATAGGAATTTTTTTTTTTTTTAAATCAAGGGTGTGCAGTAGCACACCCTTGGACCACACTAGATACGCCACTGCGTACATACATGCACATGCATATACATACCTATATACTACTACATGCAATATATATATATATATATATATATATATATATATATATATATATATATATATATATATATATATATATATATATATATATATATATATATATATATATATATATATATATGTTTGAGTGTATATATATATAAGTATATGACCGAAGGTGTGTGTATGTGTATGTGTCCGGATTGTGTGTGTGTGGTGTTTATGCAAGTTGTATTTACTTTTAAATAAAATAATTAGTAAGTAAGTGTGCCTGCCTTTACACTTGGCACACCCTATATCATTCCTATAATCACATGCTCAAAGTAACCCAAAAGACACTCTCATTTCTCCTTCTTCCACATACACCCATTACTTGTCTTCTCCATTTCTCTCCACCGAAGCAATCACCACCATCATCGGCCTTCTCTTTCTTCCAGCTAGCTCACCTCCCATTTTCAAGAAAATCCCAAAAATAAGATGAAGGTTCCCTATTTAACCCTTGCCATAGACTACTCCAAACACACCATCAAAACCACTTGCCTTCTTTCGGGAGATCACAACTCGTCCCTCCTTGAAGCTCACACCATCTCATTTACAATCAAAGTAGCTTGGTTAGATTTTGGTGCTTGAAAGCCTCTCTTCTTACGGTTATTTCTTCTCTTCGATTTTAAGGTAAGAAATTCTGATTTCATGCTGCAATTGAATGGCATCAATAGTATTAAAATAGTTTTCAAAAATTTCTAAAAGATTGCGAGTGATTTTGAAAATTTAGGGCTTTTTGGGGGAAAATGGAAAAGAAGTGTCTAATGTTGATTTCTTGTTCTTGCATGCATCATCTATGTTGGTAGTGGGTAGATACAACTTTTATTGGCCAAAAGAATTAAAAAATTTCAGATTTCAAAAAGGGGTTTCAAGAAAAAATGAATTTTTAACTTTTATGGGGTTGCATGTGTAAATCGAAAGATTTTTGGGGAAAATCTGTAATTTTTGAAGAGTCAGTCCTAAATGTGTTTTCAAAACTGTTTTCCAGCATTTATTGAACAAAAATCTCGGATTTAAAGGAGTTTCGCAAGAAAAAGTGATTTTTGAACTTCTAGTGGCCTTGCATGTATAGATCTAGAGATTTTGGGGTAAAATATGTAATTTTCAGAATTTCTGCATGAAGTAACTTTTCAACTTCGTTTTCTGCATCCAATAAAGTAAAATTTCAGATTTGTTAGGGGTTTTTCTTGAAAAAGTGATTTTTGAACTTCTAGTGTGGTTGCATGTGTAAATCTTGAAACTTTGGGGTCAAAACTGCAATTTCCAAAAAATCTCTCATTTCTAAAGTTCGAATCTGTTTTTCCAGCAAGTATTAAATGGGGAAAAGTTTTCTTTACAAAGGTTTTAAAGTAATTAAAGTTATATTAGAGTTTTTTTGAGTTTTTAAAGGAGAAGGGAATTTTCTAGTTTTAATTTCAAGAAAATTCGAAACTTTGTGAAAATTTAAAATAATTTCAGAAACTGAAATTGGGTCAGTTAGGAATTCTAGTATTTGAATTGGGAATTTTTCGGGAATTAGTTTGCTATCATTTCGAAATTAAGACATTTTGCATGTCATTTATGAGTGATGAGATTTGAGATTTTATACCTTAAAATGGCTGCATGGATGTGGTTACTACTATTGGAATTTATGGGAACGGATTATTACCTAGGTGTGGTAATAAGTTCATTAAATGAAAGGTGAAAAAAGTGGTACTTGCTTTACAAGCATGGTTTGATATTAAATGGTGATGTTTTGCATAAGTGTGTGTGTGTGCTGAATAAGTGTGTGTGTACGTGCTGAATGTATATATGTGTGTGTGCCGTGTGTTTATGTGTATGAATTTGGGGATTTATTGCCCAAACTATAAATGTGTGGTAATTGTGATATTGGTGTGAATTGGTGGCACTTGATTGATATTTGTGATGTTTATGTGTGGGTCATAAGCATGATTTCGAAAAGTTGCATTTAAAGGTTTTTAAAATTGAAAGATTAATGGAATACCGGGTAATAAACAACTCGGATATAGAGGGCCGGTATCCAACTAAGATGATGTGTGTTGTGGTTTGATCCCACTTAGTGAAAACCGGCTCGTAACAGGTTTGTTATCCAGATACATAAATTAATCTTTCACAGATCCGATAAAACGAAAAAGGTGTTTTTCATGATTTTCATAAAAAAAGGGCAGTTTAGTCATTTTGCATAAGTACGTGATTTTGTACGAACGATGTGTTTTCGTGAAGTTATGTGGTTTTACCGATTGTCTTGTGTTGTTGTATGGAACGTGGGTAAGAATGGGTATATAATATTATATATTATATATACAACGTATTTTTAAAGTTCGATACTTCATCGGATTTCTTACTGAGCTGTATAGCTCATATAGATGTCTTTTAATGTCTGGTAGTTGTAATCCGCAACCGGGATGGGTCGAGTAGTGGATCGAGGTCTTGCCCGGGGTTTTTGGAAGTTGTACGAGGACCTATGAACGATGCCATATATTTTGGGTTTTCTTTTGGTGATGTAATATTAAACCGTAGCATTTTCTTTTCGTACCTTTTTAACTCATTATCTTTATGGATCGTAGTTAACCCCTACTATAATATAGTAAGTTTCATAATTCGCTATTCTCATGCCTCCATTAGTGATTTCCGAATTATTCACCAAAATAACCTTTCCAAAACTCTAATTTCTTCTCGAACCAAAAACCGATAGTGAGACTGTAGCACTCGACCGAAAAACCTCCCCTCGAAGCTTGTTTCCAACGAAACATTTATTCGGCTAAAGTCAGCTAAGAAAGTTTTTTTCGAAAATGCAAAGTATTCAATACCCAAAAGAAGATATTTTTGTTAATTGCATTTTTGCCCCATTCCAATGTTTAAAAAAAAATTACAAAGTGATCCTTTGCTTCCGCTAGTTTACTGAAAATTCCGATAAACCGGTTCGATTTATCGCCCGACTAGAAGAGGGATGCTACATATATGCCAATATTACCCTCAACCTTTTATACCCAATTCTTAATTGTAACCCCAATTTAATCAATTTTGTCCACAAAAATCCAATTTTGACAACAAAAATTCAATTTTGACTTTTTTTTTTCAAAAACGTTTTTTTTTTTCAGTAACTTTTTTTTTTCAAATTTTTTTTTTTGCCGCCGGTCAACGCCGGTTTCTGGCATTGACTTTTCAAAATTGGAGCATACTTTATTTAATATGCTCCAATTTCATCCTTAAATTAGTTTAACCTCAATTTGACCCCAAATTTCACAAATTATTCAATTTTGACCCAAAACGTTTTTTTTTTTCAAAAAACAAATTTTTGCCGCCGGATTTCGGCATTGACTTTTCAAATTTTTTTTTTTTTTCTTTCGGATTTTTTCGCCTGTTTCCGGCGGTCACTTTTTTTTTTCTTTTCTGCCGGATTTTTTTGTCGGTTTCCGGCGGTCTCCAGCGTTGATTTTTTTTTTTTAGTGTTATTTTAAGGGTTTTTTTTTTATTATGTCCGCCGCTAAACGTTGACCGTAATTGTGCTGTCACTGACAGTAAATTAACATAATTATACTGTCAATGACAGTTAATTAACGTAATTGTACTGCCGTTGACATTGCATTTATGTAATTGTTCTGCCGTTGACAGTAAATTAACGTAATATTATTATTATTTTTTTTATCTTTTGTAATTTTTATTTTATTTTATTTGATTTGTTGACAAATCAACATAATTATATTACCGTCGTGGACTAGTAAAATAACTATAAACACAATAATATTACTGTCAACAACATCAATATTATTATTTTTTTGGGTTTTTTGTTTTGTTTGAGTTATTTACGCAGTAACGTAATAATATTACTGTCTGTTATTGTAATATTACTGTAAACACAATAATATTACTGTGGTTGACAGTAATATTACTGTTGTTATAGTAATATTGTTTTCAACCACATCAATATTATTATTTTGTTTGGATTTTGTTTGTTTGTTTGAGTTATTCACGGAGTAACGTAATAATATTATTGTCTATTATTGTAATATTACTGTTGTTATAGTAATATTACTGTCACTCACATTAATATTAATTCTTTTGGCTTTTTATTATGTTTATATTTGTTGAACGGGCAACATAGTAATATTTCTCTATTATACAATAATAATGTGTTTTGTTGTGTTAATATTATTGTGCTAGAGATTAATATAACAATATTACTGTGTTAAACTGTAGTTTAGTTTATTTTACTGTGTTTAGTATAGTTAATATTACTGTCAATCACATCAATATTGTTGTTTAAACGAAAAAAAAAGTTACAGAAAGAAAGAATAAAAAATATCGAAAAAGTCAACGCCAGAAACCGGCGAAAAAATCCGGAAGAAAAAAAATAAAAAAATAAAGATTTTTTTTGAAAAGTCAACGCCAGAATCCGGCGGGAAAAAAAGAATTTGAAAAAAAAGGTTTTGGGTCAAAATTGAATAATTTGTGTAATTTGAGGTCAAATTGAGGTTAAATTAAGTTAAAGATGAAATTGGAGCATATTAAAGTATGAGGGGTTATTTTAGTCCTTTACAAAAATCTGGACCATGTGTGGACTTATTGGTAAAAGAGTTTTTTGTCTGGATCTCTTTATGAATAAATACCCATTGATGGGTGATGATGCTAAAGTTAGATCACCTTAGATAATTGCAATAGGATGAGCTGGAAGAGCAGAGTGGATCTGGCTCACGGGCTTGATGACCTTGAGATACATGCGATCATAGAACACGTGAACTAGGCCGGGGTTGATCCGGCGGAAACCCCTCCGACGCTCAAGTCAGACGTGCGAATAGTAGAAATAATTGAGAGAATATGACTACTAATATTATTTAGATAATAGGGTCTCCCTTTAATAAATGAATTATATCGTTATTTATACCTTAAATGAGATTGTTGGGCCCAAACCCTTTTTGAAGGTGATTGGGCCTCGGTGATAGTGATCTTCAATATCCCAATTCTAAAAATGGAGAGAAATATTTTGGGCCTCTCTCCATTAAAAAAAGTAATAAGGGTATTTATTCATAAAGAGAAATATTTTGGACCTCTCTTCGTCAAAGAGCCCCTTAATTATGTTGCCTAGTCATTTACTCCATGATTTATTGTCAACAATCATAATAGATGATACGACGGAGTTTTCATCGCAGTTCTATGCATAAAATAGTTGATTATGTTGCCTTATCAATAATCATGATAGAATAAATCAATAAATATTAACACCATATTAGTGATTGTTACAATATACGCCCATATATAAATAAATATACACCAAATGTACATATATGAGTGAAGTATATATATATTAGGGTTAAATACAAAAACACCCCTGTACTATGGACTTTGTATCACTTACCCCCTATACTACACATAAATACAAAACCCCCCCTCACATTGCCTTTTTTTCCAAAATATGACCAAAATACCCCTACTCAAGCATATATATATATATATATATATATATATATATATATATATATATATATATATATATATATATATATATATATATATATATATATATATATATATATTGATCCATTTTCCACTATATATTTTACCATTTTCGGTCAAATTTACGTTGAAAATTTTGGTATTTATACTTTTTTCTCCAAAACATCTAATTGCTTACATTTTTTTTATTTTCTCAATACAACCTTTTAGTTTTGCCATTCTTCATTTTTTTTCTTAAATGTCTTCCGGTAGTTCAAACATCCTACGATTACAAACATCTTTACAATCCTATTATTGTTGATAATTTGAACTACCGGAAGACATTTAACAAAAAAAAGGAATAAATTTAAAATGACAAAAATAAAAGGTTTTTATTCAGAAAATTAAAAAAAATCTAAGTAATTAAATGTTTTGAAGGAAAAAATAAAAAAATAAAAAATTTCCAAGTAAAATTGACCGAAAATGTTAAAAGATATAGTGGAAAATGGCTTAAACAAACCCTTATATTTATAGGTTTAGCAGGGGTATTTTCGTCATATTTTGGAAAAAATATAATAGTAGGGGGGGTTTTGTATTTATGTGTAGTACAGGGGGTAAATGATACAAAATCCATAGTACATGGGTGTTTTTGTATTTAACTCTATATATTATAAATGGTGAACGACCCTTATGTGAAATTGAGAATTCATTTACATATATGAAGGAATAATTTACGTAGGTAAAGATTGTGAGATAAAAAATAAATATATATGATTTACTGCAAATGAATGGAAAATAGTTATGCAGGGTGGGTATAGGTTATGAATCAAATAAATATATGAAAATAAGAGATATATATAGAAGATTATATAAACAGAGAAAATTATGGGATGGAAATAAAAGATAACAATAATTGATTGTGTATCTTTTCTATATATATTATATAGATTTTCTCGGACTGTATCGTATCACACGAATCGAATCCCACAGTTTATATATATATATATATATAATTTCGTCGGATACATAGGTCACCCCCATAGAATAATTATTGACATTAAAATGAAGCCAAATTCTGAAGAAGAAGAAATAAAGAACAACCACAAGACACAATTGGTGGTGGTGCCTTCCAAAGAAGAAGATCAATTCGAAGATGAAGAAGTAAGCGATACTTCTTCTGATGATGATGAGAAAGTTGAAGAAGAAGAAGAAGAAGAAGAAGAAGAAGAATCTGAAGAAGAAGAAGAAGAAAGCGACGAGGAGAAAAAGTTGGAGGTGCCATCAGAATCTGTAAGAAGAAAGAGACAAAAGCAAGAATTTGATGCTGAATTTCCATACATAACTGCTTTGTTTAACAAATTTAGGGTTTCTGCTTCTGCATGCTTAACTCGGCTTAATGATAAGGAATTGCAAGATATGGAGAAACAGTCCAAGCAATTGATTATGGAGGAGAATCGATTGAATATTGAAATGATGGATATCATACACCAACAGCTTGCTCTCGTCGTTTCTGGGTCAAAAGAGTATACGAATGTGTTTCCATGATCGATCAGGTATTTTTTATGTTATTCATCATTTTATTCTTTACTACAAGATTTCTATAAAGCTACTGCTTTCTTTAGTACTCTACTGTAATCTAGTTTGTGTGAATTTCAATATTTGGTTTTAATATCACTTTGTACTAACTAGACAACTTAATTAAGTCCTTTTTAATTTAGTATTGAATTGAATTCACAGTGATGCTTTTCATCGGAATTTAAGTGATAGGAACGTACTGAATTAACCCCCTTATTTGAGTGTGAAAAGTTATATTATATATATAATAGGATGGAATTAGTCCAAAAAACAGCTGTACGTTATTTGTGGCAGTAGTCATACTCATAATATTCTCAGGGATTTTGTTGATGGATGCTTCCATGCATGCATTCTTTTAATTTATTAGAATATAATTATGGTTCATACTTTGGATTTTTCCCATCATTCTTATTAAATCAATGATAAATAATGAATTAAATTTTTTCCTCATATGCATTGTTACAATCCAGTCTTTCAGGACTTCATGCCAAACATTTTTTTTTCATAATAACTTTGATTTCAAATTTATTTACTGTCCTTTAACCTTTGATAGTAGCAGCAAACATTGGTCGTTTCTTTTTATTGTATAATCGATCAAGCATGCATTAAATTTCATAAACTGGTTTAATTGATTTTTTTCTTTTTTTAACTTTGTGTGTTGATGATTACAGGTTTTTTAATTTATTCATCACAAGGAAAGGAATGGATGAATGGTTTGGATTCAGAAGTGGCATCAATTTTTTTTGAGTAATTTATCATGAGACAACTTTCTACGTATTATCCTTTAGTTTTCGAAACTTTCTATCTTAAACGTTTTGGACTTGTGTTTTATCTTTGTGTTAATTTTTCAATTATGGAGTAATACTCCATTTAATAAATAGACTATCATAATTTGCATTTTGCTGCTAAAAACAAGTGTTTAAATTTCGTTCATTTAATTTATGTGTGTCTCTTACACATCTTCTTTGAGTTTAAACATATGTTCTCATTTAGATGAGATAACAGGGTTTTGAGCTATTCGCCACCAATACCATAAAGACAAGGGGATAAATTCATCATTTATCTAAATCTTTATATTATATAAACATAATATGGTAATCCATAATCCATAATCCATTAATCATAATACATATTTGTTTTTCTTTTTTTTTTTTTTTTTTTACTTTCAGATAATTAGATTAAATAGTTTAGAAATAATAAATATATAAAGTGGTGCGGGAACACTATTGAGTTGTCATGGCTGTAGGAAAAACCATACCAGAAATCATACCTAGTGATTGCAAGAGGAATAAGATTCAATAAGATGGAGGAAGGAACCCTCCAACTATCCCCGTCGTATTTGACCCTAGGGAGTTCTGCATTATGATGGGATTACAGTTTAAGGGGTACCCATCAATAAAAGTATGGAAATAGAAATTCCTTTCACTAGACGTGTTTTTGGGGGTAAATTGACCCAAGTAAAGCGTCATCAAATTGCTGAAAAACTAGAGGAGTATGCTGCTAAGATCGACCAACAATCCATTGAGAATTTTAGTAGGTTGTATATTATTTTTGCTTGCAATACTTTCTTATTACCAAAGGGCGAATTACTTTCAACTGCCGAGGTACGTTTATCAACATGTTGACAAATTGGAGCGCGTAGGAGATTTTGCATGGGGAAAATTGGTGTATGATGTGCTCATTGAAAATATTGAGGATATGTTGTCTTAAAACAACTAATCCGGAACTAAAAACTAAATATTCCCATAACATGTTGTCTTAAAACAATTTATGCACAATATCGTATGAAGCAATATCTTTTGTAGAAAAAAATATCAATAGGTCAACTCGTTATCCGAATCGTTATCTGAATTGTTGCTTGGGTATCTAATTATATTATGTGGACTATTGCACATGTTTCAAGCCAACAATTTTCTTGGAGTTACTAATTGTTCCTAAAAAAAATAGTTAGATAAATAATATTGCTAGTCATATATGTTCAACAAAATCAAATGCATTGTTAATCTCTTTAAGCATAAAATTATTGCTCATATTACTCAATGGTGCGTTG
Organism: Erythranthe guttata; assembly: GCF_056151865.1. Taxonomy (NCBI): domain Eukaryota; kingdom Viridiplantae; phylum Streptophyta; class Magnoliopsida; order Lamiales; family Phrymaceae; genus Erythranthe; species Erythranthe guttata. Next base: position 12,279,266 of record NC_142533.1, read on the forward strand.
AATTCTTCGTCCAATAGAATTAGCATGTACACGTAAAATCCACAGTCATACATATTGGTATTTAATTTTTAGTTTGTACTATACTCAAAAGTATGAAGAAAAATTACATTGTCTTAAATTTATGTATTTGGTTGAATGGGTACCCAATCTGCATCTTTATAATTCATAGCGTCGAATTGAATCTCTTGTCGTTGTCCCATTTCAACAACACTTTCTCTAGTTCTTTTACCTGCATTATTAAGAAAATGATTAATAATACATGCACTGTTGTCAACAATAACGAAACCATACATAGAGTTATGTCGTAATTACCAATTTCCACTAGAAGAAAACTGTCTTTTAACCACTTTATTTTAACAAAGCGCATATTATGTGTGTTGTAATAATATATTTTCAACAACACGTTTTCAATGAATGTTGTTGTTAGCTCCTGAACAATATATTTAACAACATGTGTGTTTAGTGTGTTGTTAACTCATGATTCTACAAGACGCGACAACGTGTTCTAATATCTCAGTTGACAAGTTCTTTATAACATTGTTTCTGGCAAGTTGAAAGCGTAACTGTAACAAGATATAATGTGTGTTGTCTAATAGGGTTAACTGTAACAAAACACATAGCATGTTGTCGAATGGTTATTTTACAAACCTATATTAAATTTGCGATTCATTTTTTTAATCAAATTTTGATGATAATCTGTAACGTTTTCTTATAATTATATTCACACGTATTTAATTTAATTAGCTAAATTAATTTAGGAATTAGGTAACCAATTAAATTCGTAATTTGTTAACCTAATGACGTTAGGGAAACAAGCTGCGAACCTATACGCCGGCCAAAAACTAAACTGGAGGAAAAACAAACAAAAAAATCCATAATATTACCGTCAACCATTGTAATATTATTGTGTTTACAATAATATTACAATAATAGACAGTAATATTATTACGTTATTCCGTGAATAACTCAAACTAAACAAAAAACCCAAAAAAAATAATATATTGATATTGTTAACAGTAATATTACTGTTTTTACAGTTATTTTACTGTCATCGACGGTAATATAATTACGTTGACTTTGTCAATAAATCAGACAAAATAAAACAAGAAAATAACAAAAAATAAAAAATAATAATATTACGTTAATTTACTGTCAACGGCAGAACAATTACATAAATGCATTGTCAACAGCAGTACAATTACGTTCATTAACTGTCATTGACAGTATAATTACGTTAATTTACTGTCACTGACAGCACAATTACAGTCAACGTTTAGCGGCGGACGTAAAAAAAAATTAATAATAATAAAAAAGATAAAAATAAAATAAACACTAAAAAAATCAACGCCAAAGACCGGCGGCACCGCGAAAAAAAATTACAAAAAAAAAAAAGTTAACGCCGAAAACCAAGGAAAAAAATCTAAAAAATAAAAATAAATCGAAAAGTCAACGCCGGAGACCGGCGTTGACTGCTCCGGTGGCAAAAATTTTTTTTTTTTTGAAAAAACAAGAGTCAAATTTGGATTTTTGTGGTCAAAATTGGATTTTTGTGGACAAAATTGATTAAATTGTGGTTACAATTAAGAATTGGGTATAATGGGTTGGGGGTAATATTGTCATATACATGAATTGTTCCTTTATTTATAACAAACTAGCATTTTTTCCCCGTGCGATGCACGGGATATTATTTCAAAAGTGAAAAAGGATAATCAATTTAATACATAATAAGAAAATATAGTATACTAACATAGTAAAATTTAATAATCTAATATTATTCATATTTTATAAACATAATGTTTTTTAAATCTGACATATTAAGATTTATAATCCAAATATATAGATTAATAACGAATCGAATTTCTATCTTTATCTCTTAAGATTTGAGATATATTGATGAAAATAGGAGATTGATAATTGTTGAAAATTATAGTTAAAAAATTAGTAGACAAAAATATTAAAAATATATAATTGCAAAAGTACCATTAGATAGGATTCTTCAGGATTTAGTTTCAATTTTGAGAATCGTTAAAAATTAGTAGAGAAAAAAACATTAAAAATATTTAATTACAAAAATACCAATAGAGTTTTTTAGGATTGCTCAGCGTTTCTCTCTTTTATATATAAGATATTAAAGGGATGAGTTTATCGGTGAGAGAGATAAAACCCCTAAACTTAAACTAATAAAGATGTTTGGTTAGAGACTTACGCACAAAAAACTCTTATTATTTTATTGCAATAAGACTTACTATTACCTCACAACAAAATCTAAACAATTTTATAATAATAATAATAATAATAATAATAATAATAATAATAATAATAATAATAATAATAATAATAATAATAATAATAATAATAATAATAATAATAATAATAATAATAATAATAATAATAATAATAATAATAATAATAATAATAATAATAATAATAATAATAATAATAATAATAATAATAATAATAATAATAATAATAATAATAATAATAATAATAATAATAATAATAATAATAATAATAATTCGTTTTAACTTGGAAATTCTAAAGAATAGTGGAACGCATAATATAAAAATGTGTGTGAATTAAGGCAATAAATAAAGTGAGTTATTTAGTACTCCTCTAGTGAGTATCGTATTCTGCGGGGAAGGAAAATCATAATCCATATAATAAAATCAATCATTGATTTAATTAGTAGTACCATAACATATATAATTAATGGGGCTCTTTGACATAACCCCCTCATTACTTTTTTTAATGGGGATAGACCCAAAATATTTTAGACCATTTGAGAAAAGCCCATGATCCAATTTAGCCATTGTGTTTCCCAGCTTTACCCCCGCCCCGCCACCTCATCACAGCTGGGCACGCGCTCCAGCGATTTTTTTTTTTTCCGTTTTTTTAATCGACTATGAAGCATAGTCGACTAGTCTTAAAACGACTATGCTTCATAGTCGATTAAGGAAATTCTTTATTTTTTAACTTTTTTTTTGTTTCTGATTTTGTTTTTAAATTTTTTTTTATTGTTTTAATTTTTTTCTCTATCAGGTTCATTAATGGATAGTCGATTAAAAATTTAACTACTAAAAATAACAAATCACAATTAAAAAAAAAACAAAATCAATTATATTTAAAAAAAAATACAAACAGTGTAATTGATTTATACATTGGAATCAATAAAACAAAAAATCAAAAAAAAAAAAAAATAACAACTAGAGTCGGTTAATTGTTGGGTGCTAAATACCAACACGCAAGTGTACGTATCGCAAACAAGTAGTAAAGTAGACTCGTGAGAGTCGGATGTCGATCCCACAGGGAATACGCAAATTATTTAATCCTAAGTACCAAATCCTAACAATTGTGATTTTTATCCAGCCTACGCAGGGTTGTCAAATTAATTAACTAAATAAATTAAACTAATTAAGAACACAAGTAATCACGAGAAAAAAAATCAATAATAAACGGATCTAGGATTTTATCTTCCCCCTATGCGATAATTCTTCACCCAATTAATCTCCTATTATGCAAGTTACGATTCCCGATTATTAACCCAAGACACGAAATTATTTATAACCAGCTGTCGCTGCGCTATAAACCTATTATTCATAAAAGATTCACTATATGTCTATGCAAACCTAGTATAAATAAAGCATTAAATAACAAGTCTCGTAAACGGCTACCTAAGGTATTATCTGTATGTCTACGATAATACATGCAATTAACACACACATTCGGTGAAAAACTACTCGAAGGCTCTTCTATCCCTGTTCTAATTATTAAAACGATCTGTCAATCAATTCTAACAATAACAAATAGCAACATAAGTTAGCTACGCTCATGCACTTAGGGCTGTGCATGGATCGGTTTTAACCACCAACCAACCCATTTTCGACCCACAATTTGTGATGGTTAATCAACCATCAACCGACCCATTTAAGTTGGGTCGATAATGTCAACCAACCCATGTATAGTTGGGTCGATAATGGTTTCTAATATGCTAAAAAGTTGGTTAGTCGGTTAATATCGGCCGACCAACTTTATTCATTAATTTATTATTTATTAAGTTTAATTAAAATATTTAATATTTTTAATTTCAAATTTCTATTTTATATCACATCTATTAAATTGTTTAATATTTAACAAAATCCTAAAATCAATAAATCAAAGATAATTACCTAATTTGAACTATTTTAATTTTAAGACATATAGTCTAAATATTTGGACGATTATTATTTGTTGAACTATTTATGTTTAATCGCAATATATATGCCCGTAATATTTTGAATTTTTTATTTGAATATTATTGAACTAGTCGCATTTGATTTATAAAAGATATAGCGTTGTAACAAGTAATAAAATATTAATAAAAAATTAAAAAATATTTAGATGGATGACCCATCAACCAAACCACCAACCAACCCATTAAATTGGTTTTCAACCATCACCCAACCCATGTAGGTTGGGTCGATAATGGTTTCCAATATTTACCAAAGTTGGTTGGATGGGTTGGGTTGGTTTTATGGCTGGTTTTTAACCAAACCAACCAACGCACAGCCCTACATGCACTAAATAAGATCAAGATAGAAGAAATAATCGAAGAATTAAACTTGCATAAAAGTAGAAAAATAGGTTCGAATTACCACATAGGGTTCCAATAAAATCCTAGAATAAAAACTTAGCTACTCATGTTCGTTACGAAAAACATAATAAAAATACGAAAAATCATAAAAATCAAAAAAGAAAAGGAAAAAGGAAAACTAGGATGAAGAGTCGTCAAGTCTTCGTCTTCGTTCTCTTGCTCCTTGATTGCGTGTAGAAAAGATAAAAACTAAAAACTAATAATAACGATAAAAGGTAAAAAAAATTCAAAAGATAGGTCTAATTGTGTGCTTGTGGCCTTTAAATAGGGTGCAAAAGTCTAATAGGGCGGGTTTCCTTGTATAATTGAGTTCCCTTCACTGCGCCATCACGTCCACCCGGACGGCCGTGTGAGATTTTGAACTAAAATCCGCACGGCCGTGCGGTCTTAAATTCTCCAGATTTCTGATTTTTTCACTTTTGGCCTACTTTTTCTCTGAATTTGCAGTTTTCACCACAAAAGTTGCCAATTCTTCAATTTGCACCTAAAATACAAATAATAGCCATATTAAGCACCAATTATCGTAAAAACACATCAAAAGCTCCAATTAAAAGGTACAATTAAGTGTATAAATATACACTTAACACACCCCCAAACTTGAACTTTTGCTTGTCCTCAAGTAAAATTAAATTAATAACACAAAACAAAACCATACATCTCATTACATAGATCGATTGGTCAACTTCGCGTTTTCAGAACTTGCAATGATCATGACAATTCATAGGTATTCGCAAGCTTAACATTCAACGGCACTTAGTCACTCACTATTACCAAAAACCACAAGTCATACAATTGCTTCAAGTATCCAATATTTGCAAGTTAAAGATAGAAAGAATTTATACTTACATGCATATATTTGACTCCAAATACTCACCAAATTATTTTACTCAACTAATATTGAACAATAAGCTATTGGGATCATTGGGGCTTTGTGGCTTTCAATTGTTAGGCTCTTTGGTCCGAGGTAGGTAATATGGGAATGTGTGGCTAATTTTCTTGAATTGAGGTGATTACGCCAAAATTTGAAAGATAGGCGTTTGAAACAATGAATTCACCTCTAGGGACTTAAATAAACTCGATTCTCCAAAATTCACACGTCAACACTTTTGCCTTGAGGCAATGGATCGAGTTTTCAACACAACTCAACAACTAGTCCTTATTTCTCCCTTCTAATCTATTCTTCTTCTTTTTTTTTTTTTTTTTTTTTTTTTTTTTTTTTTTTTTTTTTTTTTTTGCATATCGAAGGATTTAGATATATATATATATATATGAAGATGCACATATATATCTATCCTTTTTCTTTTTCTCTTTTTTTTTTTTTTTTTTTTTTTTTTCGAAGAAGAAGAAAGATCTTATAAGAATTTTTCGACCGACCACCAAGGGATAATTATTCCAAAATCTCCATTTTTCTACCTTCTACATATTGGCTAAAAGAAAGAACACCTTTTCTCCGAGGCTCAAATCAAGGTTCTAAGGATAATTTGACAAAAAAGGTAGGCTTGAAAGGCTCAAACGGTTCAAAGAAGGCCCAAATCATATCCCAAATCACTTATTATCAACACTTCGTATCATAAATGTCCTAAGGTGAGATTTAAAACCTAACAAAGCATGATTGAGCACAAATAAATTCCAAATTTAAAATGCAAAACATTCAACCAAAGCAATGCACAAGGTGTGATTCCTAGCAATAATTTACTTCTACGTTCCGTTGAATCGAAAGCTAAACAAATACATACTCCTTATGAACATAAAACAAGTAGTTTCATCATCAAACATTGACCATCTACCATCATCGTAATTCATTGATGCATCGAACAAATTTTTTTTTTTTTATTTATTTTTTTTTTTTTATTTTTTTTTTATTTTTTTTTTATTATTATTTTTTTTTATAATAAAAACGAAAATAATAAAACGGCAACTAAAACAAAAACTGAAGCATGCAAAATAATAAAAAAAAATAAATAAATAAAACACACATAACGCGCACATAACGAAAACAAGTAGTTAACCACCCCCAAACTTAAAATTCACATTGCCCTCAATGTGATTTGCCCGGAGTTTAAGGATAGAAAAGACCTGTTTACGCGTCGGGACCATCGTCGGGCTGCTCGTCAACTCCGCCTTGCGCATGAGCATTACCATCTCCTTCATCATCCGAAAGCTCGGGTACCGGCTCAAGAATCGGTGCGGGCAACGGAGCCGGTTCTTCACACTCGGGATTTCCACATGCCAAATGGCGTACAATGGCTTGAAGCATTTTTCCCGACCACCGTTGGAGGGATTCGATCGTGCTCACCTTGTGCTCCACCGTTGCAAGCCGATTTCTCGTGATCACCAACTCTCGCTCCATTCTTCGTTGAAATCGTCGGTCCGAACTTGTGCTTGGACCCTCGGGTGGAGCTATTGGTTGGTTCTCGACGGGTTGCTCGCCATCTTGGATGGGTGCCTTGTATTGCCGGGCCGCAAGGTCATTCATCGGATTTCGAATTGATGTGAAAATGTCGGTCGGTTTGGTTGGGACCTTCGCCTTCTTGCATAAGCCGGTAATGAGGCAAGGGAAATAAAACCCCTTGGAGTTGTTGACCATGGAGGTCCAAAATCGGCCGGATATGATTACGCCAATGTTGATCGGAGTGCCCTTGAGGATGTAGTATGCCAAAGCGCACCGTTCGGGGTCCACGCGAGTCCACGAGCGGGTGGGAATGAGGTTGGCACAAATGAACGTAAGGCACGCCTTGCCTACTTGGTTGATGCATTTCCACTCTAACTCGTACTTTTCTTCGGTTGATAGTTCGGACCAAATGGGGGGTCCATCGCACAACACCTCGGCGATTTGATCTCGTGTGACCGCAAGTTGCATTTGCCCCCAATTGAATGGTGTCATGTGTCGGAGGTGATAGAAAGAATTGATTGCGTAGGCATTCCACTCGATCCTCTTGCCTCGAACCATGCTCACGTTCCGCTCCTCTGTGAGGTGGATATGGTTGTTGGCATAGAACTCGCGGACCAATGATAGGTTGATTGACCCTTCCGGTTCCAATAGTGCTTGCCACCCTCGTCGTAAGAATTCTTGATGTAGCGGGGCAAATTGTGGAAGAGTGATCTCGTAGGCACGCTCTGTTACTAGTTTCTTCCCCTTTTGCTTCTCGAAACGAGCACTAGCGCCGTCGACACAAAAAGCGTCGTCGTCGGGGGTCGGAATTTGGTCGGTTTTCTTGCCCTTCCCCTTGCCTTTTGAGGTGCTTTCGCCTTGAGAAGGGCCCTCCCCGTCACGTCCGCGTTTCCCCATACTTTGAGAATGCTTGTGGAGGAGATTGGGAGTGAATTGGTGTGCAAAATTGCCCCCAAACTTGAGTCGGACAATTCGTCGAACACCTTGTGGGCGTTCTTGGTGGAATGGGTTTTTGGAGACAATTGCTTGTTCTTGAATCCTCCTTGTGCAAATCAACAATAAACCACCGAGATAAGTAACAATATGTGTGGATTTGGTGAATCCTCGGTGAAATTTGGCAAAGAAAAGAAAAAAATTCGAAAGAGGGGGGCAAGGGTTTGAATGAGGGGAGAAAAAGGAATTGGGAGTTGTGAGGATTTGTTTGTGAAAAAATCCCTTTTAATTCCCCCGTTTTCCACCTCGGACGGCCGTGCGGGGTTTTTGCCTAGAATCCGCACGGCCGCGCCAAATTGCCAAATTGGGCAGTGGCTGAATTTAATTTCGGACGGCCGTGCGGGATTTTGTGAAGCAATCCGCACGGCCGTGCCAAACTCCGGATTTGGGCAGTAGCTGGGTCCGTTTCTCGGACGGCCGTGCGAGACTCCAGGTCTTTTTCTGCACGGCCATGTGACAAGTTTCGAAAATTCCATTTTAAGGCCCTGAAAAATAAAAACTTCTTATTAGTGCCCCTGAAACTTTTTTTTTTTTTTTTTTTTTTTTTTTTTTTTTTTAAGCTGAAATAAAATAAAAACTAAAAATTTAAAATAACAAAAAATAAGAAAAACGAAAGCTCGGGTTGCCTCGCGAGAAGCGCTAAGTTTACAGTCTTCAGCCGGACTTTGTCTGCTTCTTTGTTCAAGCTAACGTGACCGAAGTCACTTGGCGATTGAATTCCCCTCCTTGATAATGCTTGAGGCGTTGTCCATTGACCTTGAACGATTTTTCGGTCTCGGGGTCCAATACTTCGACTGCGCCATGCGGAAATACGTCAAGTATAGTAAACGGTCCGGACCATCTTGACTTGAGTTTTCCCGGAAACAACTTTAGACGGGAGTTGTAGAGGAGAACCAATTGCCCCTTTTGAAATTCTCGATGCAATATCTTGTTATCGTGCCAACGCTTGGTTTTCTCCTTGTATACACGATTGCTTTCATATGCATTCAATCTCAATTCGTCGAGCTCGTTGAGTTGCAGCATTCGTTTCTCCTTGCACGCTTCAATATCGAAATTCAGCTTTTTAATTGCCCAAAACGCATTATGCTCCAATTCAACCGGTAGATGACACGCCTTGCCATAAATCAAACGAAACGGTGTCATCCCAAGTGGAGTTTTGTAAGCCGTACGATATGCCCAAAGTGCATCATCCAATTTTCTCGACCAATCTTTCCAGGTAGGACTCACAACCTTTTCGAGGATGTTTTTGATTTCACGATTCGTTACCTCGGCTTGCCCGTTCGTCTGAGGGTGGTATGCCAATGCGACCTTGTGCTTTACTCCATACTTGGCCAAGAGTGCTTCGAATTGTTTATTGCAAAAGTGAGTGCCTCCATCAGTAATAATTGCTCGTGGCGTTCCAAAACGAGTGAAAATCTGTCTTTTTAAGAAAGCACAAACCACTGCAGAATCATTAGTAGGAAAGGCGGCCGCCTCAACCCATTTAGATACATAATCGACGGCCACTAAGATGTATAAGTTATTGAATGATGGGACAAAAGGTCCCATAAAATCTATCCCCCATACATCAAAGGGCTCTACTTCGATCATTGTATTTAATGGGAGTTCGTGCCTCCTTGAAATATTACCAACTCGCTGGCATCTATCACAACTTGAAACAAAATTATAGCAATCTTTAAACAAAGTTGGCCAAAAGAAACCTGATTGAAGCACCTTTCTCGCCGTGCGCTCTCCTCCATAATGTCCCGCATAATCCGAGCCATGGCAGTGGAAAAGTATATCTCTTTGCTCGCTTTCCGGTACACATCTTCGAATGACTAAATCGCTGCATTGTCTATAGGGATATCTGTAAGGTTGTGACATGAATGGACTGATTCCATCTTTGAGAGGTATAGTGTGTTCAGTCTTTCTCCAAGGTGGTAGTGCAGTGGGGGTCTGAAATATACCCTCATACTGTCTCAGTAGCTTGGTTATCTCAGAAGGAGTTTCATCCTTATGTGAGGGGCTCTCTTCCCCCTCTAAGATGAAAAAACACCCCATGTTCACCTCTTGACTCTGTAGCATCTCATCTAGTTCCTCTCCATTGATCATATTGAATTGTGATGTGAGAGCCATTCCTTGCAGTTTAATCTCATTCCCCCCTTGTCTCAGAGTGATACAATTCTATTGTGATCAGATGATACAGGCCCAAACTTCTTCATGAAATCCACCCTTGGAACTAGATCACATCCCCCTAATTCCAGTAGAGTGACCCCCAGGCAAAAGTTGTAAGTCCCCATTTCCCACTGTAGATTGGGGCAGATAGAATCACATTCCACATGTTGCTTGCCAGCAACCTTCACTTTCATCTTCTTAGTGTATACTCTTTCACAATTCATCTGGATGGCAGATTTAGTGTATACTATGAGATGCTCATGTATCTAACAAAATGGTGATCAACTTCCCTTTGCATTTGCCAACTACTTTAATTGTGGTGTGAGTTGATTGACCAGTTATGGCTTGAAAGGATATTTGCATAATCTCCTCCACTATTTCTTCCAATACTTCATCCTCTCCTTGTATCTCTTCATCTGGATCTGCTTCATACTCAATGTAGAAGAACTTTTTACACTTGTGCCCAGGTGTAAATATTTCATCACAGTTGTAGCAAAGTCCTCTCCTCCTTCTTTCCTCCAGGTCCTGCTTATTTAACCTTTTTGGCAACATTCCTCCTTTCTCTGGGTATTGAATCCTCAAGGGTTGTTCAGGCTGAGGCAATCTTGGAACCCTCTGACTGTTTGTTGCAATCCTCACTGAGCTTCTAATTTCCACTTTCAGCTGATCCACTATGTTCTCTTGCAGTTTAGCTTCAATGATGGCATGGGCAAGGGTCTGTGGTCTCATCATCTTGACCATATTCCTCAACTCCCCTTTTAATCCTTCTACAAAACACTCCACATAATAGCTTTCTGGCAAGGTCCTATGTTTCCTTACCATAAAAGCCTTGAGTTGCTCAAACTTCAACCTGTACTCTTCTACAGTAGTCTCTTGATGTAGTTTGTTAAACTCAGCCACTAAACTGACCCCTTCTTCCTCCATGAATCTCTCCAAAACCATATTTGAGAAGGCTTCCCATCCTAAATACTCCATACCTTCTATATAGTCAGAGAACCAATCCTCCACTTTCCCTTCTAAATTCATTGATGCTAGGTGCACCTTCTCCTCCTCACTCATAGGGTTTATCCTAAAATACGTGTGGCATCTCCTTAACCACGTTCTGGGGAACTGACCATCAAACTTTGGAAAGTCCACTTTAACATTTCTCAAATCAGTATTTCTCAAAGGGACGTTAATGTTACCTCCTTCTTGTGGCATTTGGTGAAATCCTGGTGGAGCATTCTCTGGATTCCTCATTGGATTCTCTGAGGTATTACCATGGGCCTTTGGTTCCTTCCCTTTGCTCCCATTCATAGATCTGACCACTTCACTCATTAATCTCTGTATATCTTCCATCCTCTGGCTGGTTTCAAGCCTATTTCTCTCCATCTCTTCCATCAACCCCGCCAGATCTGCTTGCATCTTCATGTTGAAAGTCATCTGCTCATCCACAAACACCTATGCTTCTGTCCTCGTGTTATCACTTGATCCAGTTCTAACATGGCTCCTCGTCATCATGAATGAGAGGCAGATCCAGGAAAGACTGCTCTAGATACCGAATGTCACGAATCACCTCAACAAACAAATAAACTCTCGGATTTAATATTGAATTATCGGCTGAAATGATTAATTCATTCAAAAGTGCAAAGTAGGGTTTACAGTTTTGAAGAAGAGAAGAACAAACTTGGGGACAAAAAAAACCAAAACTCTACCTTATCTCTACATTAACTAAGCTAGACTAGAGTACTGATAATGCTTGACCACTCCTTGGGTGTGTCTGCCCATTTATAGAAATAAAGCAACGGCTCTCTCTCCTCAGCTCAGAACATGCAGTGTGCATGTGATGCTGCCCATGCTGCTTCCTCAAAACGACGTCGTCTGTCTCCCCCCTCTTATTTAAATAAAACGTAATAAAATTTAAAAGCGCGGACGCATTTTAATAAATTAAAACGACGTCGTTTGAAACATAATAAGAGAAAATAAAATAAAACGGGTAATTCCGTTACATACGCACGGATTCAGATGGAGGTGGACACTACGAAACCTGTACGAAAATCGTTAACATTCGTTAACCCGTCGAACCAATCGTATGTTGTTCCAATCGAATATGGTTATGTTCCGGCCTATTGCACTAATGCAAGACAATGTCTCACCGTCGGCAAAGTGCAGGGCTGATATTTTGAAGAAACGACGTCGGATCCGGAGAAAGGAAACACCCCCCTGTTGGGGATCGGGCACGTGTACGGAGCGAAAAACAAAATTTTTATTTTATTTATATAAATTAATTTACATAAACAAACACGTGCATGCGTACCTCTTCGCTTCCAATCATTGACAAACATGCTCGAATATATAATTAATTTAAATAATATAAATTAAATCATCATAGGATGCTCATAAAAAAGATTAAGTCAAATAATAAACATGCTCAACGAACGATTCACACAAACACCTAATCAAAACATACAGATTCATGTGATTCAATAATCAATTAACATACATTAATCTCAATTAATATGAATTAATTATTATATATATTAATTAGGGAAAACGATACTTTACCCTTGAAGTGTAAATCGAACGAAGACACGAGAAGGTGGCTAGTTGCTCTTCCCACTCCAACTGATCCAACCTCTTTTTTGATCCGAAATTACAGGCCCGCTCCGACTTCAATATCTCCATGGTTATTGACTGGATAAACAATTCCTTTTGGCAGATTGTAAACCGATGAGTCTTCAAACTTCTATCAAAATTTCACGTCCATGCTATTACCGATTGATTTATGGAGAATTTTCTCGCTGGACTGTGCAGATAATCCGAGAGCAGTTTTTCAGAATTGCCTTCTCGCATCACCGGCTTGTGACGGCGCGTGGGGGCGCGTGGTTACGACATTGGTGGCAAAGTTGGCGGAATAATAATCTTCCTCCTATTAGGTTTCACCTCGTATATTCAATCCACTATCCACGAAGCACTAGATACGTGATAGGCTAAGTACAACAAAGAAGAACGAGGGGAAAAAGAAGATGCCGATGCGGCGGCGACTGGCGGCGGCGCGGCAGCTGGTGGCGGAGGTAGGGTTTCGGGTGCAAGGTGGACGGCTGATGGAGGGAGAGTGGCTAGGGTTTCAAGCTTACGCAACGTTGTTTTTGTGTGTTTTTCACAAGACATATAAATCCTATTTATAATTTCATATGGTCCTTGTGACAACCCTAACAGGCATTAAGTTGGGCTAGGCCCAACAACTTAAGTCCACTCTCTTTCTGGGCTCGTTTCTAACAAACGAATGCTCACAAAAATATAACAATTATATTTTGACAACGAGCACAAATTCTCGTCGATACGAGAATTTGCAATTTACCAATTTCCGAAATTGGAAACCCTAATTTAGGACTTGCCAAATTGGGAAACTTCCCAAAATAGAAAGTTCATTAAATTTTCGTTGGATTATTTTCCTCTACTTATTATCATCCGTAATTAACATTTACGTATGTGGCGTGGTGGACGAGAATAGGAAACACCTCTTCTTCAAATGCAGCATGTCTCGAGAGGTGTGGGACAACATTACATATTTGGTTGGGGATCATCCGACTACCAACCACATTGGATGCAACACTTAAATGGTTAAAGAAGGACGTACGAGGGAAGTCGTACCGCAGCAAGACACAATGATGTGCACTAGCAAGTCTCGTGTACCACATTTGGGAGGCTCGAAACAAGTGGAAATTTGACAAAATTGAAACTAGTCCGAAGGACTTCACAAAGAAGATCCAGCTACATGTTTGCTCGGCTATGTTTAGCCAACACCCGGAGCTTGCGATTTCGAGGACGAGCGGACAATCGGGCAGCCTTATGCACCCATGAGGGGCGAGATTTAGATGCTGGAGTGTCGTGGGTTATCCCACTTTTATGTATGTTTTTAGGACGTTAGTTTATTTCGTTTTTGTTTTCTGCAGTAGGTTCTACAATTTCCTCGGGTATGTCCGTTATAATTGTTTACAAATTTGATTTGTAATATTTACATTTTAATCAAAAAAGAAAAAGTATTGAAGGGCTTATATCAAAGAGCCCCTATTATTTAAGTGACTTTTAGTACCATATAATTGGTGAAATAATTGATTCTTTCTCAAGACCAATAATTTCCAAAAGTTAGTAAATAATTTGCGCAGTGGTAAATTTCTACATATAAATCTTATATATAAAAGAAAGAAACGCTGGGCAACTCTAAAAAATCCTAATGGTATTTCTGTAATTATTTATTTTTAATATTTTTTCTCTACTAATTTCTAACTATAATTTTTAATAATTATCAAATTAAAACTAACCCGTGAAGAATCCTACTTATGTAATTATTTATTTTTTAATATTTTTTTCGGTACTAATTTTTTAACTATAATTTTCAACAATTATTAAGAGATACAACTAGATATTCGATTTGTTAAATCTTAGTCTATTTATTTGGATTATAAATCTTAATATGTAAGATTTGAAAAAACTAATATTATATAAAGGGGTGATTACAAATAATCCCATCAATGTGTACTTATTCATAAAGAGATCTAGAAAAAAAAACTCCTTTACAAATAAGTCCACACATGGTCCAGAATTTTGTAAAAGACTAAAATAGCCTCTCATACTTTAATATGCTCCAATTTCATCCTTAATTTAATTTAACCTCAATTTGACCCCAAATTTCACAAATTATTCAATTTTGACCCAAAACTTTTTTTTTCAAAAAATTGTTTTTTTCAAAAAGTTTTTTTTGCCGCCAGATTCCGGCGTTGACTTTTCGATTTTTTTTTCTTCCAGATTTTTTCGTGGGTTTCCGGCGTTTACTTTTTTTTTTTTGTGTTTCTGTAACATTTTTTTGTCGTTTAAACAACAATATTGTTGTGATTGACAGTAATATTAACTTTATTACTGTTAAACACAATAAAATTTACTAAACTACAGGTTAACACAACAATATTGCTATATTAATCTCTAGCACAGTAATATTAACACAACAAAACTCATTATTATTGTGTAATTGTGTAATATTACTATGTTGACCGTTCAACAAATGTAAACATAATAAAAAGCCAAAAGAATTAATATTACTGTGAGTGACAGTAATATTACTATAACAACAGTAATATTACCGTCAACCACAGTAATATTACAATAATAGACAGTAATATTATTACGTTACTCCGTGAATAACTCAAACAAACAAAAACTCCAAACAAAATAATAATATTGATGTGGTTGACAGAAATATTACCATAACAACAGTAATACTACCGTCAACCACAATAATATTATTGTGTTTACAGTAATATTACAATAATATACAGTAATATTATTAGGTTACTCCGTGAATAACTCAAACAAAACAAAAAACCCAAAAAAAATAATAATATTGATGTTGTTGACAGTAATATTATTGTGTTTACAGTTATTTTACTATCAACGACAGTAATATAATTACGTTGACTTGTCACCAAATCAAACAAAATAATAAAAAAATAACAAAAAATAAAAAATAATAATATTACGTTAATTTACTGTCAACGGCAGAACAATTACATAAATGTATTGTCAACGACAGTACAATTACGTTAATTAACTGTCATTGACAATATAATTACGTTAATTTACTGTTAGTGACAGCACACAATTACAGTCAACGTTTAGCGGCAGACGTAAAAAAAAAAAAAAAAAAAAAACACTAAAAAAAGTCAACGCCGGAGATCGGCGGTCAAACGCCGGGATCCTGCGGCGGAAAAAAATAGACCAGAAAAAAAAAAGAAAAAAAGAAAAAAAATAGTAAACGCCGGAAACTGGCGAAAAAATCAGGAACAAAATAAAAATAAAAAAATAAATCGAAAAATCAACGCCGAAATCCGGCGGCAAAATTGTTTTTTGAAAAAAAAAAGTTTTTGAAAAAAAAAGTCAAAATTGGATTTTTGTGGATAAAATTGATTAAATTGGGGTTACAATTAAGAATTGGGTATAAAGAGTTGGTGGTAATATTGGCATATACATGAATGTTTCCTTTATTTATAATTAATATTAAAGCGATTGGCTTAGTGGTGAAAGAGATATAGCCCCTAAACCTAGAATAATAAAGATGCTTGGTTGGGGAGTATGCACAAAAACACCTTATATAAAATGGGGTTTACTAATTCATAGTGCATTTTTTTCTAGCTACTGTGCGAAATAATTCATTTGTCAAAAAAAACTTTCAAATTTTTACAAAATCTCATCAACATCCTCTCTACCAAATCCACACAAAATCGCACACCACATGAATCCCTATACAAATCAAAACCCACCTATTCTCACCTTCGTGTCTTCGGTTGTCTCCCTTATCCTAATTTAACCGCCACCACACCTCACAAACTCGCCCCTCGCTCTACTCCTTATGTCTACCTTGGTCACCCCTCATCGCACAAAGGCTATCGTTGCCTTGATCGGTCCACCGGTTGAATCATTATCTCTCGTCATGTGATCTTTGATGAAACTCGTTTTCCATTTGCTGAATCCACCGACTCATCACACAACTCTCCCACCTCTAATATGACCAAACCTCTACACCCACTTCTCCTTCTCCCTCAGCCTAAACCAGCCCCACAAACTGTTTCACCCAACTGTCCCAACAGTTTGTCCAACACTACTCTAGAACCACCTACTGTCTCATCCAACTGTCCCAACAGTTCGTCCGACAGTCATCCATCAACTCCACCCATGACCCTCAACCCGACTGAACCTCCACACCCAGCAGCACCACAGCCTCTCCCTCCCGCTTCCTTACACCCACCCAACCATCCTATGCTGACACGCAGCAAAGCCGATAATCAAAAACCCAAAATTCCCTTTTCTCTTACCATGTCTACCTCATCTCCAACGCCCAATACTTATCGCCATGCCCTCCTTGATCTAAACTGGCGTATGGCCATGCTTGAGGAATATAATGCTTTGATTAAAAATAACACATGGGATATTGTGCCCCGCCCCTCTTCTACTAATGTTATCAGTGGCAAGTGGTTATATAAGCAGAAATTGAAGGCTGATGGTTCATTGGAATGGTATAAAGCTCGATGGGTTGTTCGCGGTTTTGATCAACGCCCTGGTATTGATTTCGATGAAACATTCAGTCCGGTGGTAAAACCAGCAAATGTTCGGACAGTTCTCAGCATTGCTACCTCTCACTCTTGGTCGGTCCATCAACTCGACGTTAAGAATGCATTCCTCCACGGCAACCTCTCTAAAACAGTGTATTGCGAACAACCACCTGGCTTTGTTGACCCTACTCGTCCCACTCATGTATGTCGTCTTCGAAAGGCTCTTTATGGTCTCAAACAGGCACCACGTGCGTGGTACAAGAGATTTGCCGGCTACATCACCTCTCTTGGATTTATCGAGTGCAACTCGGACACCTCCCTCTTTGTGTATCGCACTGGCTCTACAGTTGCTTACCTCCTACTGTATGTTGACGACATAGTTCTGACAGCTTCCATCACACTCTTCAGTCCATCATTACCAAACTCCACCACAAATTTGCTATGAAGGACCTCGGCCCCCTACACTACTTCCTTGGCATATCTGTTACACGCTCGTCCGAGGTCCTCTCTCAACGTAAATATGCCGAGGAGATCCTTGAACGTGCTAAGATGACTTCATGCAACCTGTGCCTCACCCCAGCGGATACCAAAACAAAGTTTTCTTCCAACTCTGGCCCCTCTGTCGCCGACCCTTCTCTCTACCGAAGTCTTGCCGGTGCTCTTCAATATCTCACTTTCACACGGCCAGACATCTCTTATGCCGTGCAACAAATTTGTCTTTTCATGCATGATTCAAAGGAAACTCATATGGCAGCCCTCAAAAGAATCTTGCGATATCTTCGCGGCACTCTTGACTACACGCTTCACTTCTACCGCTCTAAAGACATGTCTCTTATTGCGTACTCTGATGCCGATTGGGGTGGATGCCCTGACACTCGCCGATCCACTTCGGGCTATTGTGTCTTTTTAGGAGACAACCTTATCTCCTGGTCCTCTAAACGGCAAGTGACAATTTCTCGCTCAAGTGCGGAGGCCGAATACCGGGCTGTAGCTAATGCCCTTGCTGAAACGACATGGGTGCGTAACCTCCTGACCGAACTACTATGTCCACCGATGAAAGCAACCGTTGTCTATTGCGATAATATCAGTGTTGTCTATCTGTCTAGCAACCCGGTTCAACATGCGCGCACCAAACACGTGGAACTTGATATACACTTTGTCCGGGATAAAATCGCCTTAGGACATGTTCGTGTCCTCCACGTCCTGTCCACACATCAGTTCACTGACGTCTTCACCAAAGGACTTTCGGCCCCTCTCTTTCGAGAATTCGTCTCCAGTATGCACGTTCGCCCATCTCCCGTTTCGACTGTGGGTGTATATTAGCCGTATCTTGATTAATATGTATTTATATTATAGATAAATATTGTATTATTGGTATGTTTATCTCCTAGTTCTCTTGTGTAAAGGGTTAGGGTTTTCACACATGTAATATATATATATATATATATATATATATATATATATATATATATATATATATATATATATATATATATATATATATATATATATATATCACAATAAACGTGAGAGATATTCATTCTCTCTTCTTTCCAAATATTTACCTTCTATCAAATACATATTTTTAACAGACGGTAAATACGTATTTTAAATTGATGATTCAAAACAAATGAGGTATATTTGTATATATTCAAGTCCATACGATCATGTTTTCCATAAAAAAAAAAAGAATAGAAAATTTAATAGGCTCTTTAATCACTTTATACCATGTTTATTAACGACTTTTACAGTATTATATTCCGTTGTTAGCACAACATATAACTGCTTAACATCATCAGACTTATGTAAGAGAGTGTTCGGCTACAATGTACAAAAAATCAATTTTCGAGAAAATCGATGTTTGGACATATAAACTATTTGGAAAGAAATGAATGTATCATTGAACTATCTGGCATTCGCCAGACTTAAGCCAGTGGGCTGTTTCGCCTTCATTCGCTGCACTTGCACGTCTTTGTTGTTCCTAAGTAGCTTCAATCTAGAACCTGCAAGCCTAAACGACGCCTTGAGACATAATTCTACATCCGATCTTATGATACTATGATACTGAAAAATTGATAAAAAAATTACACGTGAAACATAAGCATGGAAGATATAGTTTGTGAGTAAGAGGTTGATGGTACCCAAAATATCCTACATAAGCCCGTTCATATGTCACTATAACACTTCCATTGTAGCATAATCCAAAATCCTTAAGTATAAACAAAACATACGATGTTATTAGTCATAACCAAAACATTGCTACAAAATTCCCAAACACATTTCACTATCAATTAACGAACCTATGAGACAACATACTTATGCCAACTTAACAATCCTACTACGGAGATGAATGTGGCTGATGGAACGCAATTATCTAAATGGACCAAAAATCTTAAAAAATCCACCACTAATTATAAAATGCAGTAAAACACAAATTCTGAAATGCGGTAAAAGAAATTGTAAAATCTAAAATTCATAATTACTAATAGCTTAAAAAAACATAACAAAAAATTCAATTAAATGTATTGTGCAGTTTATCTCTAAAATACAAACACAAACACACTACATCATACACATAAACTGCACTGCACGCACCGACAGATCCAAATGCACACATTAGTGCACACACGTTTCTTATCTTACGTGAAGTAAGCATCGAAAATAAGAACCCTACAAATACGCGGATGTTCAGAAATTCATACCCGAACAAACTTGCTTTTTCCTACTGCTATTGTATGTTGAATCATCAGACACTTGAAATAAATACAACCTGCAGTGATACCAAATAGATCGGGAACGCTGAGCTCTTAAGAGGTAAAAAAAATTTATTAATGAAAAGGAACTCTTGAGAAAGCAATAAGAAACATCAAAAAAGTATTTAATGTAATTATAGCAAACGGTCGCTGGAACTTTTCATAAATATAAATTCCAAATATAGTTTTATGCAAAAGGTTAATTTTATCGAACTAAAAATATTAAAAACAAATTTAAGAATAATTGTCATTTGACAATTGGCTATGGTCGATTGGAAAGGTAAGAGGAAAGTTGTTATTTTATTTTAGTCCCAGTTTAGATTACCCGTTGTAACATGCTTTTATGTCGTAAAGAAATTCCTTGTCATTGCATCTCCAACCAAAATGTCGGTACGAACATGAAGCCCCAATACCTTAAGAACACCATATGTGCCAACATTTGCTTCATCTAAAGAGAAAAAAATGTATCAGAAGCCTTGAAAAATACGTTTACGCTCTCTCTGGCAGAAATTATATCATAGGTCATTTGGAGACTACCAAATATCCAATCGTTGTGCTCAAGATATGAACCGGAGTACATTGAGTAAGTAGCAATATATAAATTACACACGCAACAAACAAACGAAACATGGAAAATTTAATTGCAATATTAGGGAAACAAACATTGATCATATTGCAACATGTTGAATGTAATCGAAAAAGTATATTTTGTCAAAAGCAGCCTCAAGAAAAGATAGTTACCTCGAGAACTATTGCGTTAAAAAAAGCCTTCTGGAATAGATGGTGCTATAGATTGAGTAAATCTGTAGATAATGGAAGGATAATATTTGAACCATGAAGTTCCTCAAAAAACATACATAATCTGAAAAAGGGGGGGGGGGGGGGGGGGGGGGGGGGGGGTAAATTAAAAAAATTGGTAAAGTAAAAGAGAGGCGAACCTTATAGTAAACAAACCAGTGCTGCTAATAGGCACACATGCATAGTAGCACAAACATCACAATGCTTGATGGAAATAAAATACGTAGCAATCATAAAAAACCAAAAAATATAGTATTACTCTAGATTTATGAAATTAGAAAAAAAAAAGGAAAAGAAGAGTAGAGAAGACGGAATTAATTTAAAATATAACAAAATTCATACGAAGGTGCCATTAGTTCTGTGCAAGTAAACAACACTCTAATACCTTTCATCTGTGCATAGAAGAAGTAAATCCTTAAGAATATAAAAGGATGCAAGAAAACACCCAAGAGAAATTACCGTCGCACATATTTGCAGAAATTTTTTTATCCGATAAACGTGAAGAAGAAGTGGTGAGAAAAGTAGTGGGAAATGGGTATGTATTGTTCAGTTATGCAAGATTTTCTCGAAAGCAATTTTGTAAAAGAACAAAAGAGATAATCAGATTTTTATTACAAAACTACCCGGGGAACCACAAGAAATTACAAAAACTGTCCTTAGGGTTTCTAACCCTAAAAGGTAACACGTACGCAATAGATTGTCTTTATGTATACTAGTACTACCCGTGCGATGCATGGTGAATACATATTTCCAATTTAGTTTTTAGAGAAGTATACATATATTTAATTGACGATCGAATAAAAGCATAAATATGTATATATATAATGTTATAATCACTCATGACCATGTCTATGTATTATTAACGAACATTAGAGCACCATAATGACGACATAACATACGACTTTTTAGCGTTATCTTGAACATGTTAGTCTAACGGAATAATTACATGGAACATGATTTTAACAATGAACTTGAATCATTTATAAACTATTTATATAAGAATCTTAATGAAATTAATTTGATCAGTTGTTGGAGACCTGAGGCGCTTTAGAGCTATAACACAAAAAAAAATAAAAAATAAATAAATAAATAAATCAAGATATTAGTTTTGACTTCGAAATTTAATTTCTCCTTAAGAGTGCACTGAAGTTAAAATTGAAATGATAAATGCTGGACGACTTTTACTGATTCTAAATAAAAATCGTACAATCCATCTATTCCATTGAAACTTATTACATATATTTAGTATTGTTTAAATTCAAATTTAAACAATTATTTTCCAAATTTTTAGAATTAAATTAGGGAAAATCAATAAATTTGAATTTGTTCATAGATTTGTCGTGAAATTGAAAAGAATAGAGGATTTTATTTATCCTAAAGAGTTTTTTGGTAGATTTTATTGGATTAAAAGACTTGCATCACCAGAAAATGAGCGTTTGCAATAGGTACAACTTTGTTGTTGTTGCGTCTGAGTGAGGCGCAACTTTGTTGTCTACGCGTCTGAGTGAGGTGCAACTTTATTTCTTACACTACCTACATGCTGATCAATAAGGATGTAAAACCTGAATATTTTAGGCAAAGAGTTAACAAAACACTGAACAAAAAAATGTATCAGCGATAGAGCAATCTGATGATTGGCCTTGTTAGCAATGATAGAAGATCCATAAAATCACAGAAAATGTTGCTGTATATACGTGCATGAAGAGACTGCATGTAGAAAAATGGTGACATACATTGGAAGTCAGAAAAAAATGCTGACAAAAACATATCGATAATCTGAAATAAATTATCAGCTACTGACTTCTTATCTAATAACAAAATAAATAGCAAAACAAAACGACTGGTTTTCCAGACAAAAACAGGAAAAAATAAAATAAAAATAGAAAGAAAAGAAAGCCCGGTACAATTTCTTCTGAAAATGCTACTACGAGAAGACTGCATGCACCAAGGTACAGTTGCTTCTGAGAACAAATTAGGTGAATCGACTTTCTCCACCAAACAGTTGTTGACCGGAAAAAAAACAATAAGACGATTGGATGGAAACCTTTTCTTGGAGGAAGAAGAAGCAACAAAAATACATGTTTCGACAGAATTCCATGAAAGAAAAATACATTTCACAAACTTGTAATATATTAAGTCATATCATTACTTGCAGAATATATCCATTAAAACTTTACACTGTGCACCATCACTTGCATATTATATCACCATTTATAATTTAAATAATGGCAAAGTAATCTTATTGTTGCACCTTAAATGATAAGGTGCAGAGAAGATGAAACAGGGGGGTATGAGTTGTACTAAATAAAAAGCAAAACTTTGACACCGTACTTGCAGAAGTCAACAACCGGCTCCGGAAGAAATCTCTCATAACTTTTTATGAATCAAGTTTCCTGTTCGGATGAAATTTGATTTCAATAAAGAATACGTTGCTATTAGCTACGGAAAATAAAAAATTCCAAACCTTCTAATTGATGCAATGAAATCTTATTTAGCAATATGTTTCATTCCATTTATTGATACAACTGAACATCCGAGAGTATAATATTCCTAATTAGAATTCATTTGATGAAAATAAATAAATAAATAAAAATAATTCAAGCAAATTCAAAGATAAAAAAAGTTGCAAAGTTTGAAGTATTATGCAAATTTTGTATCATGACTATCAAAAACTATTATGAAACACAAATATATGAAAAAATAAAGAATGATCCGAAAGATGTTTGGAACGTGGCGAATATAAACTTAATATGTCAAGGCAAATGTCGAAAATAAAACACACTTAAGAAGGTGAAGAAAATAACTATTGATTGAGCTCTCATATAAAATAATCCGTAAATTACCTGTTAAATGCATTCCATTAGCTGAACTCTCCAACTCTGCACACATGCTGAAACGAAGAGTGTTGCTGCAAAATATTTCAACATTTAGAACATGTAAATAAAACATTATACGCCAAAGACAAATAACAATCAAGCATGTAAAGGTTTCAATAATCTAATATTAAATAATGTAGAAAATACATCTTTGTGTCGTCATATCCCAAAATAAATTGAAAAATATGACGAAGTTGTTCAATATCATGTTGCAAGTTTTGTACTTGATGATGAAGCTAAGTTTAAAAACCAACAGTTTGACAGCATCATTGGACAATGATTAAGTAGATTGCGGCTGCAGATGCTTCAGCAACAAATTTAATATAACCTGCAGTGAACGCGAGTAATTAGATAATGGAGATTTAACACAAAAACAGTACATATTAAAAACTTGAATATGTCTTCAGAAATCATTTGCTAAAACTACCAACCAAATTGCACGGTTAAGAGATATGGTGTGTAGAAGAGGATATGTGATGTAATTTGATGTATCACTCTTGAATTTGTAATCATTGTAAGTAAAGATCATCATTAGACGACATGTTATGAATTTCTTAAATATTTCAAACAACCTGCAATTAAGCAAAAAATGGTCAGCAAACAAAAAAAGGAAAAAAAAAAAAATCATTGACACAAGTACATAGAGAAACAACTCAGAACACAGAAAATAAATTCGCCCAGGAGATGAATCAAAAATTAATATTTATGAAAACAGCGAGGCGTGGTAACCATGAAGCATAAATAAACAGATTGTAATAAAACTGAAATGTGAGTGCGTGCGTGTGTGTGTCAATGATCGTTATAATCCATCTGTGAAATTCTAAAGATTGGTGGTGAAAACCAATTCGATGTATATTCCAAATTACTATTGCAGGCATGATGGTGGTAATAAGGGGGGAAAATGAGCATGTAACCGATAATTAATAAAAAAAAAATTATCAGTAAAAGATATATATATATCTTACATAACAACTTAGGAATTTCTTAACTTCGACTCCTTTGGTTTTCTGTCAAGAATGGCAAAAAAATAGCAGTATGAAGAATCAAAATATCTGCGAAACAAATGTCATCAATTATATCATATGACAATATGCAGAATAAATAAACTGAAGTTGAAGTGAATAACTCAGATTACCTTAGGATACTTCAGCGAAAGAGATGAAGACACATGAGAGGTGAAAGAAACAAATTCAACTCCAAGATTCGGATGAGAATAAAAACAAAAGTGTAATCGAAAATTAAAATCACCGATGCTTCTATACATTTGGTCGACCCCAAAAAAAAAATGAAATTAAATTATAAGAAGAGTTGTTAGATTGCAGGAGACAATGATGAGAGAGTAACCATCACTAACAAACTTTTGCAAGAATAAATTAAATAATACAACTTTTTTTCTTCGATTCACTGGCGGTGATCTTTTTGTTCTAATCATTATTGTACAAATCATAGGCAGATATCATTGGCCTCGAATTAATTGCAGACCTTCTCGAAATTTTCTTGTTGGGTCGATGGGATTGCTTCTGAGTTTTCGATTTTCTCCATTGTTGCGGAAAAAAAAGAAGAGGTTTTTATGTTGGAGGCGAGTGGTCAAAGGAAAAAAAAAAAAAAAAGAGGTTGTTATGAGAAGTTGAGGGAGAAGTTTCTAAAACGTGAGAAGTTTTGCAATTAGAAAGTAGTGGGCGAGAAGTAGTTTTGCAATTAGAAAGCAGTGGGCAGTTTTACAGAGAGTGGATCAAAAAAAAGGTCATAGTATTTTCTTGTGTGCATTTATTCAAGAAATACGGAAGAAAATTTAGGAAGTCAGTTTTTATTATTACAAATTTACCCCTAGATTATAGATATTTCACAAAAATGGAATTAGGGTTTCGGAAAAAACCTCTCTTTTATATATATATATATATATATATATATATATATATATATATATATATATATATATATAGATTAGTATAGTTAGAGCGACTCCAACGGGTTATTAAATGGATTATCAAATCTCTTAGGCTATGTTTGGATGCATTTTTGTTTTGTTTTCATTGTTTCCACAAAAAAAATGGGATTTATTACACTTTTTAAATCATTTTCTCAAAACAATTTCAAAAGTTTCTCTCTACTTCAGACATGATGTGACTGCTACAGTAAAATGATTTGACTGCTACAGTAAAAAATGTCTTCACTAAAAAACAAATAAACATCACTTCATCTTTCAATTTTTTTCTTCAAAAATATCTTTTTCTAACACCTTTAAACATTATTTAACTGCTACAGTGTATTTTGTCTCCTTCCAAAATACAAACAAACATTACTTTCATTCTCAAATTATTCCCCCAAAACATATTTCCTCAAAATGAAATCAAAATAAGATCCAAAACGCTTCCAAACATTGCCTAAATCTCTATTTTACTCCCCAATTTTAAAAACTATCTCCTTCAATGAGGTTATTAAAACAGAGTTCTATTTTGATAACTCATCTATCGGGAAGTAAAAATACATCACAAATATATAATTATCAAATATTCTCCTAAAAAATAGGAGCACGTGAAAAAAGAAAAACCTCAACAAAATTAAGTTTTCTTTTTGTCACGTAAAAATTTCAACAGAATAAAATTAAATTCTCTACATCTTCAACAAATTTTCACTAGAAAAAAAATGTCAAAAATATGTCAACATAATTTTTTTTCTCTAGAGCTTCAACAATGTTCCACGGAAATAGAAGAATCACTATGTATATATAATATTTCTTTTCTGTTTTGAAAAGGTAAAAACTTGATCAATATTGATTTTGAGGATAGTTTACCAGAAAAATCGGTTTGTATGGTTATTTAAAATGGATTAAAAAATAAATAATATATAAATAATCATAAATTTGTTTGATAGTTGTTCTTTGATACTTATTGTTGGAGTTCACTAATTGTATAGAGATATCAAAGTATAATCCTGGTTATCAAATGCGTATTTGATAACCCCATTTGATAACAATGGGTTGGAGTTGCTGTAATGGAGTTATTAAATGAGTTATCAAATCTCTTAACTATCATTTGACTCCTAAAATTTAAAAAAATTGTTCTCCGAAGGGGTTATTAAAATGAGTTTGTATTTTGGTATTTCTCATTTTTTAATCAAAAAATACATCCTGCAGATTGAGTTATCAAAAAAATAACTATCTAACCAGCCATTCACAAATTGACATGTGTCGATTACATATAAAATTATCAAAAAACTTCCATTTGATAACAATAGTTGGTGTAGATGAGTTTTAAATATATTCTAAAATATTAGAGCAACTCCAACCCATAAATATCAAAATAAATTATCAAATATTTATTTGATATTTTATATTTTATTTTGATACCTAAATAATTTTTTTGCTCCAACCATAGTTATCAAATAGTTGTTAATTAAAAATAAATAATTTGATTATATATTTTAATTAACACATATTATTTTTTAATTGGTTATTAAGGTGGTTAAGTTATGTAACTTCCAATTGGTATTATTTTTTCCGGATGTATTTTTACATCCCAAAAATTAAAATATCAAAATAGAAATTCATTTGATAACTCCATTGGAGTGAAAAATTTCTAACTTCAATTATCAAAATGGTAGTTAAGGGTTTTGATACCCCATTTAAGGGAAAATTACAGTTTATGTTCCTAAACTTTACCACTAAAACGATTTATGTCCTCAAACATTTCAATCCACGAAATATGTCCTCAAACTTGCCACTTTTGACCATTTATGTTCTGCCGTTAACGTCGGCAGCTAACTTCGACGGAAATAGCACGCGTGGCTCACGTGACGTCTATGTGGCCGTTAAATGTCGAGTTGTACAACACCCAGTGCCTACTTGGTCGACGAAACGTGATGTGGAGCGACACGTCATTCTCCTCCCCTATTTCTATTCTAAAATCCGTAATTCTCCATATCCCCAATGAATCCGTAAATCCAATCCCTAAAACCCCATTTCAAATCCTTCAATTGAGGTGAAATTCGAAAATAACAGAATCGTCTGTGAATCCATGGCCATTTTTCGTGGTGTTTTACCAGCAAAGTAGCCTAATAAATAAATGTCGAATGTTTCCTCGATTTCACTTTCATCTTCGGGCTGAAATATCATGTCTTCTTCCACTTCTTTGGGGAAGTCGGGGGGCTGGAATCCATTCTTGGGCACTCTATTGTTGGCGAAAAAAGAATTATATGCAGCTTTGACAGGTGCTGCATGTTTTTTTTTTCCGAAATTGGTTCAGACATTTTGTCGAACACCTTGTGGGCAGGTTCTGAATCTGCTGAGTTGGGTAGAATTTGTGCCATCTTCACCATCCTTGTACTCTCTTCATCGAGACCACAAGGGGCACAAGCGCAAGCGAAGAATCACACGACCCCAACGTTCTAGAGACGGAGTTGGGAGAAGAATTAAAGCTTCCTTTAAAATCTTTTTCAGAATCAGAAGAGAAGTCGCGTTTCCTCTCGATTGCAGACAAGTGTTAGCACGTGAATCTGCTGTTCTTTGAGAAGGGAAAAACTCCTCAAATGTGAGAAGGAATGAAACGTGATTTGGGATTCGGGATTTAGGAGAGTGAGGAAATTAGTATATTCTTGTGCTACGTCAACATTTAATATTCAATATATTATTCCACGTCACATTTAACGGCTCAAAAGTGGCAAGTTTGAGGACATATTTCGTGGATTGAAATGTTTGAGGACATAAATCATTTTGGTAGTAAAGTTTAGGGGCATAAACTGTAATTTTCCCCCCATTTAATAACTCCATTGGAGTTGCTCTTATCTTAAATAACGAATGAGCATTTGATAATCCAATTTTGATATTTAACGGAGTTGCTCTTATATCTTAATTAATACGTTTATATTTTTTTCAAATAACCTAAGGGTTAAGAAATTACAAAAACAGTCCTTAGGGTTTCTAACCGCCTGTCTAAATCCACGTCTGTTGAAAGCTTTCAATCACCTTCTATGTAAACCGCAAGACCATTTTTCGGAACTCTCCTATTTTCATTCCTCTATCTTCTGTGTTTATCTCTTCACATGGTTACAAAACACGAACCAAGAAAACTGCCGTCTCCAATCGTAGTAGCTTCACTGGCGGCTTTCTTTCTATTTATATGTATCTATGTACAATTAACTTCTATTTTATTTTTCTTTATTTCTTTTTTTTTTTTTTTGGTTTTTGTGTCATATGTACTATTGCCTAGCTGAGATTTGATGATAGGATACTTAAATCAGTTTGAAGAATTTACCGAGAAATATGTCCGGTAATATTTTGTTTTTTTCTTCCTCTCTTTTTTGTGTTATGTTTCATCTTATTATCGTGCATTTGATTTTCTCCCTATTGGTAATTGTTTGATGTTGTTGCAGTCAGTTGGAGATACTGCTTCCCATGTTTCTGAAAGTCACTTACCATGCAGCTATATAGTGTAAGGGGATCCAGTTAACTAAAAATAAAAAAGTTGAGAAATAATTTAATTAGTTCTACGATCAAGTTTTGTCCAGATTCCAATTCTGCGTGAGCAAATCTTATGTTGTTAAAACAAACAAACAAACAAAAAATGTTTGGTGGTGTTTGAATAAAAATCATTAAATTTCATCTTTGTTCTGCTGGATGATATTCTTACAAAGATGAAAGATCGAATCAAGCCTTTGGACTATAGGATGAATCTATTTGTACCTAAGATAAAAGGCCAAAAATAGTAAAAGTGCAATCCCTTAGCGAAATATTTTGGGAGGTGACGTTGCAATGGCAGTCGCCACACACTGAGCACAATTGACCTCAGATAAGCACAATTAATAATTACTGCAGCTCCTTAAACTTACGGTGCAGGTTTCCTCTGTTTCTTGAAAAAGAAAGGATCAAACACAAGATGAATGAAAACAATGAAGACTGCAAATCTATTGCCCTTATGTACTCATCAGTTTCCTTAAGCTTTTCTAGTTCATTAAATGGCAAAGTGTCTTCATTTTGGCTATCTTTATATAGCCTCCCCCTGTGGACTAGGTGACACGACTTAAGATTTGGTTGACCGGGTTCCACTTCGGAAGCAGAATTCGATGAAGCTTCTTTTTCTTCCGCTCGAAATTCCTGGCTCACAATTCTGTCTATCAAAACATCATTTTTTTCAATATTTTGGTGGTGGTCGTCGATAATATATATATGTGCGCTACTTAACATCCGAATGACCACTGGGAATATCTTTCCTTCTCCTGGTGAAAGCTTTCTCCCACATTCTCTTGAGGTTCGGTAGAATCTTCCACTAACACACAGTCAGGAAAATCGTTATCCGACGAATCGCTTTCTGAGTTGGCATCTAAACCATAACCATACCAGAATAGGTCCGTTTCTTATTCTTTTGCATTATCTTGAGCAAACTGGCCTGCCTCTCTAGAATCTGCAGACTTCTTACAAGATTCTCTATTAGAACAAGTGCCGGCAGCAAAATTGACATTGTTCACACCATCAGAATGGTTACTGTCAGTGGCCTCATCTTCATCATCATCATCATCATCAATGTATATTAAAGTCCTAAAGATTGGTCATTATGAACCGATAATAAATAATTTAATTCGTAATATTTTAATAGACTACAATGTAAAATGGAGAAAGGCTGTAATGGAAAATGTTATAGGTATAGAAAGTGTGAGTGTGATACAGTGTTGTGCATCCAATATGCGTAATGATGCATAAGTGATTTTAAGTAGAGGGATGGAGTAGTATATGGTGATAGTTATCTATATCAATTACCAGGGTAATCTACTGTATTATATTGAAGAGTTGTGAATGCAATCAATTGTTTTAGGTGCATCATTTTATTATTAATACAACTTAAATACATGTGTGTGTACGGGTGTCGGTCACATGCGTGCTAACAAAATACCATCCTTATATTATAAATTCAAGAAACAAAACATAATTCAATTCCATCTTAAGACTTAATCAAAAATAAAAATTCCAACATAAATAAGTTCGCCAATTTTTCCAAAAACTAAAAACAGATTTAAAAGTCTAGAGCCTAGGATAAATAAAAAGTCATATCATAGTAAAAGAAAACTAAAACCATACAACCTCGACAAAAATTACTTTGAGTTCCCTCCGTTTGTTTTCTTCTTACGGGCAGTGATAATTACTTCATGGTCCCATAGTTTTTTGGACAACTCATAAACATTGGCTTCGTGGCTGTTTGATGCAAAATGACGGAAACCCCCTTTCTCCCTAATTCTTCCGAATTTCAGTTTCATCCGACGTAACTTTTCAGTTATTTGATTCTTAGTGAAGTGGGGAAGATGACCATTCATGAAGATGTGAAAGGCAACCCAATCATGAATTCTTTTGCGGGTCCAAAAATTCTCAAGACCAGTAAGAAGAATGAGTTCTTCTTGTTTTGAAAAGAGGTCGCCAATTTTTTTTTTCTTCTGGTTAGTTTTGGAGGACTCACCTTCTCCATTGGTTTCGAGCATTTCTATCTCTTTTGCTACGTCTTTTGGTTCAACATTCGTGGCCACGCTTTTTTCATCAGATATTCCTATCTGATTTTCTTCTGGTTCAACATTCGTGGGAATGCTTTTTTCATCAGATATCACCATCTGATTTTCTTCTGGTTCAACATTCGTGAGACTTTTCTCATCAAATATCACCATCTGATTTTCTTGACTCGGAGATTGTTTTTCGGGCGTCATTTTCTTGACTCGGATATTGCTTTGTGTTTGTCAATTTGTGTTTGTGTTTGTGTTTATCATAGTAACAAGTCACTTATAAATAAAGCTGAAATTGGAGGGAATTTAAAACACCACCCGCCATTTTTTTCACTTTTTCCCCACAATCCCTGTAAGTCCGCTAGAAAATAAGTAGGTAATTTCAATTATAAAAGGAACAACTTATCGTCCCTAAAAAATACATTCTGTTGATATATATATATATAGAGAGAGAGAGAGAGAGAGAGAGAGAGAGAGAGAGAGGGGTTAGGTTCTGGTGATACAAGGAAGAAAATAAACGGGATATATGCATGACAGTCATCTTTTGATATGTCAAAGATTTGGGTCAGAAATTTCGGATTCCATTAATTAATTATAGGTTAATTCCCATTTTTCCTTCCTGTACTTTGGCTCGATATTATTTTACTCCCTTCAACTCTCGAATACATCAATTTGCCCCATGCACTTGAAAATTTGTCTCAATGTGACCCTCGATGTTTGTTGCAGAAATTTGACCTTAACACCATTTGATCTAAGCTTTAAAATGACAAAAACGCTACATCTTCCAGTTTAAATATTTATTAAAAAAAACGTAAAATAATAAAAAAATCAAGACAACGAGAAAACATAGTCCACGACACCAACCATAATATATTTTTTATTTTTTATTTTTTTTTAATAATTATTTAAACTGGGAGGGGTGGTTTTTTTTGTAATTTCACACTTATATCAAACGGTGTTAAGGTCAAAGGCCTGAAAACTAACGGCGGGGCCATATTCTTACATTTTTTTTCAAGTAGGGGGACAAATCCATGCCATCGAGAGTAGAAGGGGGTAAAGTGATATCGAGCCAAAGTACAAGGGGAAAAATAGAATTTACCCTTAATTATTTTTTAGGACACTAAAGAGTTTTTGTAAGGCTTAATCCTATTTTGCACCCTTGAAATATACTATTTTTGCACTTTGCACCCTCAAAACAAATTAATATCACTTTGCACCTCGAAACACAATAAATCATGAATAATACACCCCAAATGAATTTTTAAAGCTAAAAAGTGTAATTTAATATTTTTAGTGATATTTTTTTATGATGCCGAATGTCAAATATTTTTTTTTATTCATGAATCATTTTGAAACTATAAAGTGCAAAAATAAAAATACATATCATCAACATATTTAAAAATTATATTTTTTTTATCAAAAGAAAATATTTTACGAAAATAAAATCATTCTGCTATTCCGTTATTAAGTTATCTAAAAATCATATCCTCTTCCAAATATGTTTACCTAATACTTTCAACCAGTTACGATAAAGATCCATCAATCGAATAATTTAGTCATACATTTTTTCTTTTTTAAAGAAAATATAGTTTTTAAAATAATCCGGTGTAATTTTTATTTTTTCGCACTTTGTCCGCTCGAAAGTGGGTTGGGGGTTCAAGAAAATAACAATTTTATTTTTATTTTTCACCCGAAAAAAAAAAACACCACTGAAAAATGAAATTGCCTTTATTATTCAATTCATGATGCATTGTGAATATTGTGTTTTGAGGGTGCAAAGTGCTATTATTATGTTTCGAGAATACAAAGTGCCAAAATAGTATATTTCACAGGTACAAAGTGGGATTAAGTCGTTTTTGTAATGATAGATAATTGAATTACAATGCACTAAATTACCGATGTCTAATTAATTGTAGTGGGGCCGGAAAATATGTTTACCAAATATTAATATTTTATTAAAACTAGTACTTCACCCGTACGATGCACGGTGTCAGTTTTCAAAGCGAAAGTTAAAAAAAAATAAAGAAAAAAAAAACCTATGTAATCTACTATTTCATTGTAACATACTAAATTGAAGTAAATAGGAACGAAAAGGAATTATAAAAAAATATAAACTTTATCTTTACGGGTAAAATGCGTTATGAATCAACATGATATCGTTTGAAATAGATTATTCAACTGTTTCATGGAATACAAAATAATACCATATGAGTCTGATGTAAAGTAAATGACTTATAACAACGACGCAATAATAGAGAAGTCAAGCAATAGAAATTCAAACAATCGGGAAGATTATCATTTCCCTAATGGAATAAATATATGGGATTTTTATGCAAAAGTCCCCAACCAAGCATGTTTATTATTCTAGGTTTAGGGGACATATCTCTTTTACCAATAAGCCCATCCCTTTAATATTTATTATAACTAAAGGAAACATTCATGTATATCCCAATATTACCCTCAACCATGTATACTCAATTCTTAATTGTAATCCAAATTAATCAATTTTGTCCATAAAAGTTCAATTTTGACCACAAAAATTCAATTTTGACTTTTTTTTGGAGTATAATTTAATATGCTCCAATTTCA
The DNA here is from genome assembly GCF_056151865.1 of Erythranthe guttata. Taxonomy (NCBI): domain Eukaryota; kingdom Viridiplantae; phylum Streptophyta; class Magnoliopsida; order Lamiales; family Phrymaceae; genus Erythranthe; species Erythranthe guttata. The sequence continues at coordinate 12,313,015 of NC_142533.1, forward strand.
TCCTTAACTTAATTTAATCTCAATTTGACCCCAAATTTCACAAATTATTAAATTTTGACCCAAAACTTTTTTTTTTTCAAAAAATTTTTTTTTTCAAAAACTTTTTTTTCGCCGCCGGATTCCGGCGTTGACTTTTTTAATTTTTTTTTCTTCTTTCTTCCGGATTTTTTCGCCGGTTTCCAGCGTTGACCGGCGGTCAACGCCGGTCTCCGGCGTTGACTTTTTTTTTTTTCTTTTCTTTTCTTCCGGATTTTTTCGCCGGTTTCCGGCGGTCTCTTTTTTTAGTGTTTTTTTAAGTTTTTTTTTTTTGTTTGGTTTGTTTTGTTTTTCCACGTCCGCCGCTAAACGTTGACCGTAATTGTGCTGTCACTGACAGTAAATTAACGTAATTATACTGTCAATGATAGTTAATTAACGTAATTGTACTGCCGTTGACATTACATTTATGTAATTGTGCTGCCGTTGACAGTAAATTAATGCAATATTATATTTTTTTATTTATTATTATTTTTTTTTATTTTTTTTGATTTGTTGACAAGTCAAAGTAATTATATTACTGTCGTTGACAGTAAAATAACTGTAAACACAATAATATTACTGTCAACAACATCAATATTATTATTTTTTTGTGGTGTTTGTATTAATATTACTGTCTATTATTGTAATATTACTGTAAACACAATAATATTACTGTGGTTGACGGTAATATTACTGTTTGTTATAGTAATATTCCTGTCAACCACATCAATATTATTATTTTGTTTGGATATTTTGTTTGTTTGAGTTATTCACGGAGTAACGTAATAATATTACTGTCTACTATTGTAATATTACTGTTGCTATAGTAATATTACTGTTGCTATAGTAATATTACTGTCACTCACAGTAATATTAATTCTTTTGATTTTTTTTTATTTTGTTTACATTTGTTGAACGGACAACATAGTAATATTACTTTATTATACAATAATAATGAATTTTGTTGTGTTAATATTAATGTGCTAGAGATTAATATAGCAATATCACTGTGTTAAACTATAGTTTAGTTATTTTTACTGTGTTTAACAGTAATATAGTTAATATTACTGTCATTCAAAGCAATATTGTAGTTTAAACGGAAAAAAAAGTTACAGAAAAAAAAATTAAAAAAAAAAAATAAAAAAAAGTCAACGCCGGAGACCGGTGTTTACCGCCGGAATCCGGAAAAAAAACCCGGAAGATAGGAAAAAAAAAAAAAAAAAAAAAAAGTCAACGCCGGAGACCGGCGTTGACCGCCGGTCAACGCCGGAATCCGGCGGGAAAAAAAAAGTTTTTGAAAAAAAAAATTGTGAAAAAAAAAAAGTTTTGGGTCAAAATTGAATAATTTGTGAAATTTGGGGTCAAATTGAAGTTAAATTAAGTTAAGGATGAAATTGGAGCATATAAAAGTAAGAGGGGTTATTTTAGTCCTTTACATAAATCTGGACCATGTGTGGACTTATTGGTAAAAGAGAATATTGTCTGGATCTCTTTATGAATAAGTTCCCACTGATGGGCTTATTTGTAATATGCCCTAAATATATTTATACACAACTGTTGTAATATTTGTAATGCAAGGGCATATTAATATAAAAAGAGAAAATTTGCACTCCCATTAAGGTGCATCGCTATATTTTCTTATGCACGTATATAGAATAAGATTCAATACATAACCTATCGACAAATAAATAAATATCTTTAAACATCAAAAATATGTAAAATAATATTGAAATATACTTCCTTAACAGTAGAGAATGTGGTCGAGCTGCATGGTAGAGATTAATATGTAAAGTTTGAATTTGAAACAACACTAATTAGACTGACCCATATATTGCACATGCAAGAAAAAAAACTACACAATAATATAATAGCAAATTTGTTGTAGGAAAAAAATTTGTATTGACATAAATGAACCAAGGATTTAACCTATGTATCCTTTCCATATTCTACTAATAATCATAGTCGTGAGAGATTGATGTGATGCATTCATCTCAATATTATATAATATAACTAATTAAGTCAAAAACCACCTAGTCGTCCAAAACCACCTAGTCCAAATTTAAAATATCTAGTGAACAATATAGAGTCATCACAGTTTTTACTATCAATTTAAATGTAGAATATCTAGTGAACAATATAGATTCATCACAGTTTTTGCTATCAAATTAAATGTAGCAATTAAGAACAAACATGTTAGCAGTGTATGCCATAAATCATTCACCACACATAGAGTTGAACCAATGACCTTTCATACAGATTAATAAATCTTTACCGTTACACCAAACATTTTTTAGGATTTAGGGTGATCCATGGCATACATGGCCACCCCCTAAATCCGCCTAGCTAACCAGTCGAATCCCTTAAAAAATTATATTGGCTGCTGTTAAGTGTATATTTTTACACTTTATCGTATCTTTTTATTTGAGCTTTTGGTGTGTTTTAACGATAATTGGTGCTTAAAAAGTTGATTTATTGTATTTTAGGTACAAATTGAAGAATTGGAAAAGTATGGGGTCAAAACTGCAATTTTGGAGAAAATTTGGGCCAAAAGTGAAAAAATCAAAATTCTGAAGAAACAAGGCTCGGACCCCCGTCCCAGTTTTAGTGCAAATTATGGGACCCCCGTCCGAGACTCCGAAATTGCGCAGTAAAGAGATTTTAATTGCACAAGGAAACTGCCTTCTTCCCCAAGTTCTTCACCCTATATAAGACCAATCCAAGCACACAATTAAGGAGCTTTTTACGCAATTTCAAGAGCAACAAAGCAATAACGAAGACGAAGAACTCGAAGACTCCAAGCAAAGATTTATCGTCTATGATTTATTTTATTTGCGTTTTTGATTTAATCATGAGTAGCTAAATTTCTTATTTCTAGGATTTTATTTGGAACCCTATGTGGGATTTATGAACCTTTTTCTATGATTTTATGCAAGTTTTAATTCCGGATTATTTCTTCTACTTGTTTTATTAAGTTCATGAAACTGGCCACTTTATGTGCTTTTATGTTATTGTTAATCGCATGAATCGGAAGATCGGGTTAATAATTAGAACTGTGGTAGAAGAGCCTTTGTGGTATTAACATAGGAATATAGTTAGTCTCTTAGGTAGCCATTATTGAGATTTGTGCTTAATGTTGTGTTCTAGAATTAATTGCATAGGAATATATTAATTGAATCTAGAGTATTAGAATCGTAATACACGCGGAAGCAGGTTATGATTATTTTAGCATCTCAGGTTAATAATCCGGGTTAATTGCTTGCATAATTGAAGGAATTGGGAGAATAATAATCACATAGGGGGAAGAATAAAATCCTAGGCTCGTTTACTCTGATAAGCCTTCGTGTTTAATTTGCTTTCTTGCTTTGTCGTTTTAATTTGTTTTTTTTATTTATTTATTTTAGTTAATTCTCTCTAAAGTCGACTGTGTAGGGTGGGCTTGATAATAATTGGTAGAATTTAGTGTCTAGGATTAGATAATTAAATATTCCCTGTGGGTTCGATATCCGGACTTAATTGTCCACTATATTACTTGTACGATACGTGCACTTGCGTGTAGGTTTTCGGCCAACAAGTTTTTGGCGCCGTTGCCGGGGAATATTTTAATTATTTATTTTATTCTAGCTCTAGATTTGAACAATTTTCACGATTCACCCATTTAATTTTCGTTTTGTTTTATTTTTTTTAGGTACTGTGTATGCATAGAAGACTCGATCTTGCTAGAGAACCGTTTGATCCCGAAATCGAACGCACTTTTCGAGCCGCTAGGAGACTTCAACGCGCAAATAATATAATGGAGGACGAAGAACGCAGGGCCGAGGGAAATTTACTTGAGGCCAACGGAAACCAAGTCCAAGACCCACCACCTCAACTTCCAGCACAGCCAGCAGTTCGTCCACGAGACTTCAAGATTACATAATCCCAACTCTAGACGGATTCCGCCCGAGCATCCAATATCCACCTATTGAAGCGCACAATTTTGAGATTTAGCAAGGCCTATTGACGATGCTCCAAAATAACGGTCTATTTAGTGGATTGGCAGGTGAAGATCCCCATCTTCACATTGTCAATTTTCTAGATACCTGTAATTCCCACCGTCAAAACGGCGTTTCCCAAGAGGCGCTTCAATTAATTCTCTTCAAGCACTCCCTACAAGGAAGAGCTCGCCAGTGGTTGATGTCCCAAGCCCCCCACTCTATCTCGTCGTGGCCTCAACTCCTCAATCTTTTCATGAAAGTCTATAGCTCACCCGAGAAAGACGAGAGAATCCGACGAGAAATTCACAATTTTTCCCAAGAGCAAGGCGAGCAATTATACGAGGCATGGGAGAGATTTAAAACTCTTTTGCGGCAGTGTCCAACACATGGAGTCGAACAATGGCGGCAAATCCACATCTTTTACCAAGGGATTAACGAGAATGCACGAACGGTCTTAGATGCATCAACCGGGGGGAATTTTATGAGTCAATCGATACCGGACGCATTTATCATGTTAGATCAAATTGCTCAAAATCGGTTTGCCAAGTCAAGCGAGAGGACGGTTAGTGGAGCCAAGAAAGTTCCCGGAGTGTTGGAAAGATGCAATTACGGCTCTTCAAGCGCAAGTGACCCAAATTGCTCAACAAAATCAACTCCTACTACAACACATCAAAGCAAATCCACCACAACAAGTCCAAGCTGTTGAGTCTCCATGTTGTGAAATTTGCGGAGGAAATCACTACACGCTCCAATGCCAACAAGATATGGAGTCGCTCAACTACGTCAACAATGCGCCTCGCCAATTCCAAAATCAAGGGTGGAGATCACAAGGGCAATATGGAGGAAATCAACAAGGCCAAGGGTATCAAAGACCTCAAGGTAAATTCCAAAATCAAGCCCCTCCTCAACAAAGCTATCAAGGCAACAATCCACCGGCCCAAAAATCAAGCACGGAGGAGATATTGGCCCAATTCATGACTGCTACCCAAGCTTCGCTGCGGAACTTAGAAAATCAATTCGCTCAATTTGCTTTGAATCAAGAGAACCGTCCGCAAGGAGCATTGCCATCAAACACGGAGGACCCAAGAAAAAGGCAAAACGAGCAAGTGCAAGCGGTGAGCCTACGTAACAGACGACAATTGGAAGAAGCCCCGAGAAAAGAGACAAATATTGGAAAAACAAAAGCGACCAAGGCGGCGGAAGAGGACAAAAACGTTCAAGGCGAAACTTCAAGGGCGAAGGTTACACCGGCTCCTCCCATCCCATACCCACAAAGGTTCCAACCACCGAAGTTAAATGCCGAATACCAAAGCTTTGTTGACAAGATGAAGGAAATCCGTATCAATATCCCTCTTATCGAAGCACTCCAACAAATGCCAAAGTGGGTGAAGTTTGTCAAAGAACTCGTAACAAAGGGACGAAAATTGCAAGGAAACGAGATGATTCAACTCACCGAACAGTGTAGTGCAATCCCTACGAGACCTCTCCCTCAAAAACTCGGCGACCCAGGTAAGTTTACTATCCCTTGTACAATAGGAGATAATTTTTTTCGATCACTCATTGATTTAGGGGCTAGCATCAACCTTATGCCTTTTTCTACATATAAGAGTCTTGGGTTGGGGGAAATTGAACCAACGGCTATAACACTCCAATTAGCCGATAGGTCTCTAGTCTACCCAAAGGGGGTTTTAGAAGATGTCTTAGTGAAGGTTGATGAATTTATTCTTCCTGCTGATTTTGTGATTCTTGATATGGATGAAGATAGAGAAATCCCAATTATTTTGGGAAGGCCGTTTTTAGCTACTTCACGTACTGTTATCGATTGTGCTAGTGGGGATCTCACCATGACGGTGCATGACCAAACTATTAAATTTAACGTTTTTAATGCAATTAAGCGGCCGCACAATTCTAATGAGTGTTTTTCTATCGATTTAGTGGAGTCTTGTTCTTTTGAAAATTTTGATTCGTTACACTTGGATTCTTTGGAGGCATCTTTGGTTGTAGGTAACGACTGTGGAGATGAAAGAGTGGAGGAGCAAATTTGTTGGTTAGATTCCGGGGATTTTCTCACCAGGCAAAAGTTTGAAAGTTTGGATTTGGCCACCCTTACCACCCCCAAGGCATTCAAAACATCATTGGAGGAACCACCACAGCTTGAGATGAAAGAATTACCCGGACACCTCAAATATGCCTACCTCGGTAAGAATGACACTTTGCCGGTAATTATCTCACAATCTCTATCTACTTTGCAGGAACAAAGGCTATTGGAAGTACTGCGGGAACACAACACGGCGCTTGGATGGAAAATTGCGGATATCAAGGGAATTAGCCCTTCATTGTGTATGCACAAAATCATCTTGGATGATCAACAACATCCGTCAGTAGAGCAGCAAAGGCGTCTCAACCCCATCATGAAAGAGGTAGTCAAGAAGGAAATTCTCAAGTGGCTCGACGCAGGTATTATGTATCCGATTTCTTATAGCGCATGGGTAAGCCCCGTTCAATGTGTTCCTAAGAAAGGAGGTATGACAATTATCCGTAATGCAAATAATGAATTAATTCCATCTAGAACCACAACGGGTTGGCGAATTTTCATGGACTATAGGAAATTAAATAAAGCCACTAAAAAAGATCACTTTCCTTTACCTTTTATTGATCAAATGCTTGATAGATTGGCAGGTAAAGAATTTTATTGTTTTTTAGATGGATATTCGGGATATAATCAAATAGCCATTGCACCGGATGATCAATACAAAACCACATTTACATGCCCTTATGGTACTTTTGCATTTAGACGCATGCCTTTTGGTTTATGTAATGCACCCGCTACTTTTCAGCGGTGCATGATGGCTATTTTCACCGATATGGTAGAGAATGGTTTAGAAGTATTTATGGATGACTTCTCTATTTTCGGTGATACCTTTGACACTTGTCTTTGCATGTTGGCTAAGGTTTTGCGCAGGTGTGAAGAAACCAACTTGGTGCTAAATTGGGAGAAGTGCCACTTCATGGTGCACGAAGGAATTGTGCTTGGGCATAAAATCTCGCGAGAAGGCTTGGAAATGGACAAAGCAAAAATCTCCACAATTGAAAATCTTCCGCCACCTATTTCGGTCAAAGGCATTAGGAGTTTTCTTGGACATGCGGGCTTTTATCGGCGTTTTATCAAAGATTTTTCAAAAGTTGCCAAGCCTCTTTGTAACCTACTCGAGAAGGAGACAAAATTCAATTTTGATGGTGAGTGTCTTCAAGCTTTCAACGAGCTTAAGCAAAGGTTAGTATCCGCTCCTATTATTTGTGTACCGAATTGGGATGAACCGTTTGAGCTTATGTGCGATGCTAGTGATTTTGCGGTTGGCGCCTTTTTAGGTCAAAGGAAAGAGAAAATTTTTCGATCAATTTATTATGCTAGTAAAACTCTTAATGATGCACAATTAAATTACACCACTACGGAAAAAGAGTTATTAGCTGTTGTTTTTGCTTTTGAAAAATTTCGCTCTTACTTGTTAGGACCCAAAGTTGTTGTTTTTACTGATCACGTTGCCCTCAAATATTTGTTTACCAAAAAGGATGCAAAACCTAGACTCATTAGGTGGATTTTAATGTTGCAAGAATTTGATATTGAAATTCGTGATCGAAAGGGTAGTGAAAATCAAATCGCCAATCATCTATCTCGACTTGAGAAAGATGTAGACGAAAGCGATAGAATTTGCATTAATGAAAATTTTCCTGATGAACAGTTGCTTGCTTTTGATAATAAGGTACCTTGGTTTGCCGATTATGTAAATTATTTGGTTAGTCAAGTGCTTCCACCGAATCTCAATTATCATCAAAAGAGGAAATTTTTGCATGATGTTAAATTTTATTTTTGGGAAAAGCCTTTTCTTTTTAGACAATGCAGTGATTTGTTGGTGCGAAGATGTGTCCCGGAACATGAGCAGCAAGACATACTCTTTCACTGCCATGGTTCGGATTATGGAGGACATTATGGAGGCGAAAGAACAGCACGTAAGGTTCTTCAATCAGGTTTTTTTTGGCCCACTCTTTTTAAAGATTCGTATAAATTTGCTATTACTTGTGATCGGTGCCAACGCACGGGCAATATTTCGGCTCGCCATGAACTCCCATTGAACACGATGATCGAAGTCGAGCCTTTTGATGTTTGGGGTATTGACTTTATGGGACCTTTTGTCCCTTCATTCAATAACCAATACATCTTAGTGGCCGTCGATTACGTTACTAAGTGGGTAGAGGCAATAGCCACCCCTACTAATGATGCATCTGTAGTGTGTGTTTTCTTGAAAAAACAGATTTTCACTAGGTTTGGAGCACCACGGGCAATTATTAGTGATGGTGGATCGCATTTCGTGAATAAGCAATTTGACAACTTGATGGGCATATATGGTGTAAAGCACAAGGTTGCACTCGCGTATCATCCACAAACGAATGGGCAAGCCGAAGTTACGAACCGCGAAATCAAGAATATCTTGGAAAAAGTGGTAGGCCCAACAAGAAAGGATTGGTCGAAAAAACTCGATGATGCACTATGGGCATATCGCACGGCTTTTAAAACGCCATTGGGAATGACCCCTTACCGTGCGGTGTTCGGTAAAGCATGCCACTTACCGTTAGAGTTGGAGCATTGTTCTTATTGGGCGCTAAAAAAGATGAATTTCGATTACAAGGAATGCAAAGAAAGAAGGTTATTGCAACTCAACGAGTTGGACGAATTACGAGAGCAAGCGTACGAGAGCAATTGGTTATACAAAGGAAAAGTCAAAAGGTGGCATGACAACAACATCTTGCACCGTCAATTTCAAAAAGGGCAAGAAGTTCTCTTGTTCAATTCACGGCTTCGGTTATTCCCGGGAAAGCTTAAATCAAGATGGTCGGGGCCGTTCATCGTTCAACAAGTCTTTCCACATGGAGCTATAGAAATCAAGGACCGTGAATCGGAACGAGTATTCAAAGTAAATGGAAATCGACTCAAACACTATTGGGGAGATGGTGGCGAACGTCAAGTGGCCTTGGTCACCTTTGTTTAACGAGAAAGAAGCAACGTCCGGCTGAAGACTTTAAACTTAGCGCTTCTCGGGAGGCAACCCGAGCTTTATTGTTTTTCGTATTTTTCTTTAATTTTCTCGTTTCGTTTTTAGTATCATAAGCATGCATTCTAATTTCTTACTTGAATTTTACTTTTCAGGGTTGAAAACGTGATCGAGGGTCGAGTCGGGCGTTCAAAAAAAAAAAAAAAAAAAAAAAAAAAAGGGACTAAGGGTGAGACGGCCGTCCGAAAATTGGTTATAAAACCGCGACGGCCGTCCCGGAACCAGAGAAGACCGGTAATTTCCGGACGGCCGTCCCAAAATTGGGCATAAAACCCGGACGGCCGTCCCGGAAACAGAGAGGGCCGATAATTCTCGGACGGCCGTCCGAGAAATAGGCATAAAAATGGGACGGCCGTCCGAGGCTATTACTGGGCGTTTTAAATTCTAAAAATTAGATTTTGCCCCCATTTCTTCCTAAACCCTTCTCTTTCATCCTCTCAACCTCCCACACACACTTTTCGAAATTTTTGAACTTCTCTTCAAAAAGTTCTTCAAATTCACACATATAATTCCCTCACGCATTCTCAAATTATTAATTTGTGTTGGTATTGACAGGGAGGCTAGAGAATCGAACCAATTTCTTCCAAATCTCATCTTTCAAGCCACGCCCACAAGGTGTTCGACAAATTGCCTCAACCAAAGTTGGAAGACGTTTCTCATCCAATTCTTACCGCATCCACTCCAAAACTTCTCCCAAATATGTCGTCCAACAAACGAGGTCGCACGAATGAAGCTTCATCTTCCAAAGCCAAAGGCAAAGGCAAGAAAGGCGCCACCAAAACGACGGTTCCTTTGCCCGAAAAAGAAGCTTTTAGTGTGGAAGGCGCCGCGGCTCTATTCGATAAACAAAGCAAAAAGACCGTCATCACGGAACGGGCCTTGACAATCACGTTGTCACATTTCGTAAATCTTAACCAAGAAATCATAAGACGAGGATGGCACAAGTTGTGTGAACCGGAGCCAATTTATAATATCTCAATCGTGCGAGAATTCTACGCCAACACGTTGGCACTCAAAATTCCAAGTCAATCCACAAGTGTAGTGCGCAACATCTATGTTGAGTGGCAAGCAAAAGATATAAGTCAATATTACGGACTCCCGTATTTAATGAACAATTGGCGAGAGATGAGAAACGAAGTCACCAAAGAGCAAATTGGTGACGTGTTGAGTGACGGGCATCCAATGTGGATTGAATATCCGGACAAGGGGACGTATGAGCTAAATTGGAAAAGCATTAATTATGAAGGCAAAGCATGGTTGACGTTCATTTGTGCCAACATAATCCCGACTACTTCATTTAGTCGAATCAACCACGAACGGTGTGCGCTCGCCTATTACATTATCACGGGTAAGCCCGTCGATATTGGGACCGTCATGTACGATCAATTATGGAGGACAATGCAAAATAATACAAAAGGCATCTTCTTCCCTAGCCTTGTAACGGGTTTATGCAAAAGAAAGAGGGTCCCCAAATTACCAAACGATATCGAGCTCAACATCCGGAAGCCGATTGCCGACTATACGGCCTCGCTATTCAAAGAAGCCACCTATGACGAGCCGCAAGCCGCTCTTCAAGCCCGAGACGAGCCCGAAGCCTCAAGCTCCCGTTCCGATCGACGATTCCGCAAGAAGATGGAGCGAGAGATGATAATTACTCGGAACCGATTGACTACCGTCGAGCATAAAGTCAATACGGTGGAGGCACTTCAACGGTGGTCGAGCAAGATGCTACAAGCTATTGTTCAACACTTGGGATGCGGGACGCCCGATTGCATCGAGCCGGCACCTTTACCGGCACCCATTCTTGAGCCCGTACCCGAGCTTTCCGATGAGGACGAGCGTGAGAGAGCGAGAGAGGAGCACCCCGATCACACCGACTCCGACTAAATCAGGTGTTTTCTCTCCTTAAACTTTGTGCTAATTTCGTTGAGGGCAACGAAAATTTTAAGTTTGGGGGTGAAAAACATGTTATTTTGTGCTTATCTGTTTTAGTTTGCATGCATTAGGTTTTATTCGTTTTTATTGTTTTTCTCGTTTTTCCGGATTATATAAAAAAAAAAAAAAAAAAAGAAAAAAAAAATTTGTTTGAGTCGAATGCATCAATGATTTATGATGATGAGAGATGATCAATGTTTGATGATGAGATTGCTTGTTTTATGTGATAAGGATTTGATGTTTGTTTAGCTTTCGATTCAACGGGACTTAGAAGCGAATTATTGCTAGGAATCACATTTTGTGCATTGCTTTTGTTGAATGTTTTGTATTTTAAATTTGGAATTAATTTGTGCTAGATCATGCTATGTTCGGTTTTAAAACTCACCTTAGGAAATTTATGATACGAAGTATTGAGTAGTGAGTGATTTGAGATATGATTTGGGCTTTTTTTGAACCGTTTGAGCCTTTCAAGCCGACCTTTTTATCGAAATATTCCTTAGAACCTTGATTTGAGCCTCGGAGAAAAGGTGTTCTTTCTTTTAGCCATATGTATAAAGTAGAAAAGTGGAGACTCTTGAAAAATTACCCCTTGGAGTTTGGTCGAAATTTTTTATAAAGTCCTTCTTCTTCTTTTTCGAAAAAAAAAAAAAAAAAAAAAAAAAAAAAAGAGAGAGAAGAAGGAGAAGAGACTAGAAGGGAGAAATAAGGACTAGTTGTTGAATTATTTTTGAAAACTCGATCCACTGCCTCAAAAGCAAAAGTGGAGACTTTTGAACTTTTGAAAATCGAGTTTATTAAAGTCCGTAGAGGTGAATTTATTGTTTCAATCGCCTATCTTTCAAATTTTGGCGTAATCACCTAAATTCAAGAAGAATAGCCACATATACCCATATTTCCTACCTCGAACCAAAGAGCCTAACAATTGAAAGCCACAAAGCCCCAATGATCCCAATAGCTTAATGTTCGATATTAGTAGAGTAGAATAATTTGGTGAGTATTTGGAGTCAAGCATATGCATGTAAGTATAAATTCTTTCTATCTTTAATTTGCAAATATTGGATGCTTGAAGCAATTGTATGAATTGTGGTTTTTGGTAATGGTGAGTGGCTAAGTGTTGTTGAATTTTGAGCTTGCGAATGCCTAAGAATTATCATTATAATTACAAGTTCTGAAAACGTGAAGTTGATCATTAATCTATGTGATGAGATGTAATAGTTGAGTTATTTGCTTATTGGTAGATTTTGCTTGAGGACAAGCAAAAGTTCAAGTTTGGGGGTGTGTTAAGTGTATATTTTTACACTTTATCGTATCTTTTTATTTGAGCTTTTGGTGTGTTTTAACGATAATTGGTGCTTAAAAAGTTGATTTATTGTATTTTAGGTACAAATTGAAGAATTGGAAAAGTATGGGGTCAAAACTGCAATTTTGGAGAAAATTTGGGCCAAAAGTGAAAAAATCAAAATTCTGAAGAAACAAGGCTCGGACCCCCGTCCCAGTTTTAGTGCAAATTATGGGACCCCCGTCCGAGACTCCGAAATTGCGCAGTAAAGGGATTTTAATTGCACAAGGAAACTGCCTTCTTCCCCAAGTTCTTCACCCTATATAAGACCAATCCAAGCACACAATTAAGGAGCTTTTTACGCAATTTCAAGAGCAACAAAGCAATAACGAAGACGAATAATTCGAAGACTCCAAGCAAAGATTTATCGTCTATGATTTATTTTATTTTGCGTTTTTGATTTAATCATGAGTAGCTAAATTTCTTATTTCTAGGATTTTATTTGGAACCCTATGTGGGATTTATGAACCCTTTTCTATGATTTTATGCAAGTTTTAATTCCGGATTATTTCTTCTACTTGTTTTATTAAGTTCATGAAACTGGCCACTTTATGTGCTTTTATGTTATTGTTAATCGCATGAATCGGAAGATCGGGTTAATAATTAGAACTGTGGTAGAAGAGCCTTTGTGGTATTAACATAGGAATATAGTTAGTCTCTTAGGTAGCCATTATTGAGATTTGTGCTTAATGCTGTGTTCTAGAATTAATTGCATAGGAATATAGTAATTGAATCTAGAGTATTAGAATCGTAATACACGCGGAAGCGGGTTATGATTATTTTAGCATCTCAGGTTAATAATCCGGGTTAATTGCTTGCATAATTGAAGGAATTGGGAGAATAATAATCACATAGGGGGAAGAATAAAATTCTAGGCTCGTTTACTCTGATAAGCCTTCGTGTTTAATTTGCTTTCTTGCTTTGTCGTTTTAATTTGTTTTTTATTTATTTATTTTAGTTAATTCTCTCTAAAGTCGACTGTGTAGGGTGGGCTTGATAATAATTGGTAGAATTTAGCGTCTAGGATTAGATAATTAAATATTCCCTGTGTGTTCGATATCCGGACTTAATTGTCCACTATATTACTTGTACGATACGTGCACTTGCGTGTAGGTTTTCGGCCAACAGCTGCCTAAATTACTACTAGTCTACTATTACTACTCTGTTGTTGTTTGGTGGTGTTGTCACCGACTCTTGGGATATCATACCTTCGCTTCTCCTGGTTAAGGTTTGGCAATCTATTAGTATTAATTACTCGAATGTTTTCTTCCAATATTGGAGTTGCAACTGACATGGTACTGTTTTGAAATAGTGTCACTCTTCTGCAACATAAGTAGAAGAAAAACAGTTTAAGATCCTAATTGCACAAATAAAAACCCGAATTAGAAAGAAATACACATGAAATGAATCAGCCAAAGTTGTTTTAGCACCAACATTTATTGATTGCTCATTTGAAGTCAAGTAAAAAGGCATTATTCTCATCTTTATCACTCGGAACTCCTAACTTTTTTTAAAATTTGTAATCCACCACATTAACATTTATGAAGAAAACTACGGGTAGTAATTACTCAATCACCCTCCTATAAACAAATCACGAAAAAATAAATAACGATAAAACTTATTATTTTTTTATTTTGCATTTTACATTTTCAGTTTTCCAGCTAATATTTTTTTACGTGGAAACACGGTATTTTTTATTTCTCATTTTAGTAATGGGTAAATTACGCCCACACCCCCGAGGTATGCTTAAATAATTTTAAGGTCCCTGTGGTATCAATAATTACACTCACCCCCCTAAAACGTAGTTAGAAACTCTAACAGGATAGTGCATTGGATACATTATTCCGATAGGGTTCTAATGGACTATTACTTTTAGCTAGTGGTGGATATAACATAGAGTTATGTGGAGTTATGGGGTGACAGGACTCCCCCAATATTTCTTAAATCACCCATAACTCTTTGTTGTCTCCATCATTTCCTAAAACCAATAGTCCGTTAGAACTCTATCGTAATAACTTATCCAATGCATTATCTCATTAGAGTTTATAACTACGTTTCAAGGGGGTGAGTGTAATTATTGATACCACAGGGACCTTAAAGTTATTTAAGTATACTTCAGGGGTGTGGGTGTAATTTACCCTTTAGTAATTTAGTATTATTAAAATCTTTATTTTTTTCCTTTTTTTCTACATAATATTGAAAATTATGATTTTTTTTTCGATCGTAGTCACCTATAGAAATCCGTAGAAACACGTAGTAATCGTAGTAACCCATAGTCATTTGTACTGCCGTAGTCACCTATAGACACTCGTATAAACATGTAGTAATCAATAGTAACCCACATAGTCATTTGTAATACACAATTCCAAAACCCTAACTCCCTAATTGAACCCTAGCCGACATCCAGCCATAAACACCTACGAAATTCATAGTCATCCAAAAATAAAACCCTAGATATACAACCACTGTCGCCATAGACGCCATAATAAAAACCTAGATCTGCAGAACCGTCACCATAGCCGCCACCACCTCCATATTCATCGCCTCCTGGCTCTTCCCTATCCCCATAACCTCCCGCTATCGTAACTGCGACCACCACCGCCCCTAACCGCCTCCATAACTATCTTCACCATACCCACGACCTCCATAGCCGCCGCCACTCACCATAGCCGCCTCCATAACAAACCCACCATATGCACCGCCTCCATAGCCGCCTCCATGACCACCTGCACGTTACCGCCGCTTCCATAGCAACCTCCATGACCACCCCCACCGCCGCCTACCATAACAGAGAGAGAGAGAGAGAGAGAGAGAGAGAGAGAGAGAGAGAGAGAGAGAGAGAGAGAGAGAGAGAGAGAGAGAGAGAGAGAGAGAGAGAGAGAGAGAGAGAGAGAGAGAGAGAGAGAGAGAGAGAGAGAGAGAGAGAGAGAGAGAGAGAGAGAGAGAGAGCATCAGATGGAGAGAGACATGTAGAGAGAACGAGAGAAAAAAAAACATATTTAGATTGAACATACGAGGTTATAATTAGGGTATAAGGACAAGTTAGGGATAAAAAAAATTAGGTAATGTGAAACATGTTATATTTTGAAATAGGGATGTATTTACAAAAAATAATCAAAGATTGTAATTTAGTTCTAATTAAGTTTGCTACTAAGGATCCAAGCATATTAACCCCTATTTATTATTATAATGTATAAAAGTAATTCTTTTACAAATCTAAAAATTCGAAATGAGAAAAAAATTATCATTTTTTTCTTTTTTTGTTCTAGCTTCTAAAATTCTTAACGGGGATTTTTTAGGCAACGACACCTTGAACAAAAGAATATATAGACACATGGATAATCACATTTTCCGTCCCTATATTTGCCACCTAAAATGAATAGCCCTTAAAATATCATATTTTGACACTTTTGGTTCGACCGTCAACTTTACCAATTAACATGGACATAATATTTGTCACGTCCATGTGGCAGCCATAATAAAAATTCAAGAAAATGTCAAAGAAATGAAAATATCAACAACAGATAAAAGTTATAAAAATAAATAAATTGAAAAACAAAAGCCAAAATTGGATTTTGGGGGTCAAAATTGGTGAAATTGAATAAATATATCACATTAACCTCCATTTTCATTTTTTTTTCTTCATTTTCTTCCAACCAGATTCTGGCGTTGACTTTTTTAAGTTTTTACTTTTTTTCTGAATTTATTTTCCAGCCGGCGGTCTCTGGCATAGACCATTTTTTTTATGTTCTAAACCCTTTTTTCTCTAAATTACCGTGTTAACAACACATTTATTGTCCGAGACAGTAATATTGAATGCCACAACAGTAAAGCTACGCTCTCAAACAGTAATATTACTGTCTCAAACAGTAATATTACTAATATTACGGTCGGAGACAGTAATATCACGGTCAAAGACAGCAAAATTGCAGACCAAGACAATAAATTTAATTAATACACTAAAATTACTGTCGGAGAGAGTAATATTACTTTCTCAGACAGTTAAATTACTGTCTCCGACAGTAATATTACTATCTTTGCCTGCAATATTACTGTTTGACACAGTAATATTGCAAACCAAGACAGTATTATTGAACTATTATTTGAAGAAAAAAATGGTTTTCAGAAAAAAAAAAAAAAAAAAAAAAAAAAAAAAAAAAAAAAACTCTAGAGAACAGCGGTCAACAGTAGCTGACCTGGCAAAAAGAAAATTCAGAAAAAATAAAAGTTTTCAAAAGAAAAAATATTCAACGTCGGAAACCGGCAGTCAGGCGGTCAACGACGGCTGACATGCCGGAAAAAAAAATCATTGCCGAAGACTGGTGGTCTCTGGCGTTGGCGGTCAAAATTGGAATAAGGGTCAAAATTTGTTAATTGATGAAAATTGGTTAAATTGGGGTGTAAATCATGAAATTGAAATTGAATTAGGGTTTCAAGGAATTGGTGAAATTGAATAAATATATCACATTAACCTCAATTTTCATTTTTTTTTTTTAATTTTTTTCTTCATTTTCTTCCAACCAGATCCGGCGTTGACTTTTTTAAGTTTTTACTTTTTTTTCTGAATTTATTTTCCAGCCAGTCTCCGGCATAGACAACTTTTTTTTTTTGTTCTAAACCCTTTTTCTCTAAATTACCGTGTTAACAACACCTTTATTGTCTGAGACAGTAATATTGAATGCCAAAACAGTAAAGTTACGCTTTCAAACAGTAATATTACTAATACTACGGTCGGAGACAGTAATATCACGGTCAAAGACAGCAAAATTGTAGACCAAGACGATAAATTTAAGTAATACACTAAAATTACTGTCGGAGAGAGTAATATTACTTTCTCAGACAGTTAAATTACTGTCTCCGACAATAATATTACTGTCTTGGACTGCAATATTACTATTTGACACAGTAATATTGCAGACCAAAATTAAACAGTATTATTGAACTATTATTTGAAGAAAAAAAATGGTTTTCAAAAAAAAAAAAAAAAAAAAAAACTCTGGAGAACGACGGTTCAACAATAGCTGACTTGGCAAAAAGAAAATTCAGAAAAAAAATAAAAGTTTTCAAATGATAAAAAAATTCAACGCCGGAGACCGGCAATCAGGCGGTCAACGACGGCTGACATGCCGGAAACAAAAAATTCATTGCCGAAGATCGGCGGTCTCTGGCGTTGGCGGTTAAAATTGGAATAAGGGTCAAAATTTGTTAATTGATGAAAATTGGCTAAATTGGGGTGTAAATCATGAAACTGAAATTGAATTAGGGTTTCAAGGAGTTGGGGGTAATTTTGGTATAAATAAAATAGTTTTCCTTATTTGGAAATAAGTTTGAATGAGGTGAATTTATTTACAAAACAAAAAAGGTGGATGTCCATTTTTTGGGTTAAATATACTTTGCACCCCTGAAGTATAGCCTGCATAACACTTACCCCCAATATATCATTTGTAACACTTACCCCCTCAACATCAATTATTTTATATTTTAGTATTTTAAAATTTACAAACTAATAAACATAACAATCGAATAATTATTGGACCATAAAAGATTGAGAAGTAACTAAAATAAATTATTGGGAACAAAAATAAAAATTAATATATGTTGTATAATAATGAATGAAAATATAATTTATGAAATTAATGAACTAAAATATATTTGAATACTTAAGATTACTATTAGTTATGTATTGATATCGTAAAATTTATCGATATGAAATTATTTGATTACTTGTTCCAGTAATATTTAGGTGTTATTTTTTAAATATGTACCCAACACAAGATAATATTTTTAAAATTTTAAATATTGCATTTTTCAATAGATATTTTTATTTGTATAATTTAATTATTGTTTTAGTTATTTCTTTAAATAAAAGAGAAAATTTTAAAGTATTAGGATCTAAAATACAAATTAAATTGAGCTTGAGGGGGTAAGTGTTGCAAATGATACTTTAGGGGGTAAGTGTTACAGATGGTATACTTTAGGGGTGTAAACTCATATATTTAACCTCAATTTTTTTTAATTAAGTGCTCTTATCATGTACCTATTTGTCATTTACCCTTCTTTTATTCTTGATGTTATAACAATTTCCTTCGTATTCAAGACCTGATTTTTATGAACCGTAGAATTGCGATGTCTCTTCCTTCCCCAGACCTTGACATAAACCTTTAGAGGATGTTTGTTTGATAATTTGATCCAGAAATTCTCATTTTTTCTTATCAAATTTATATTGAAAATACACTGTTCATATTTATTTCAATTTTCAAACTTACTAAAACCTACTACTAACCTATATTTTTAGGAATTATTTGACAAAACCCCTTGGTTATACATGTGCACTTACAATGAGTCCAAAATAAATTTTATATTTTAAGATAAATTCAAAAAAAATTTAACTAATAAAAATTAATTAATTAATTTTCACTATTATACCCTTATACTAATTTATGTTTAGCCCTAAACTTCTGCAGACTTGTAGCCATTATTTCTCCCGTCCCCACCCAATCTAACAACAACCACCACTGGACTCCTGCCAATTCATTTCGCCGTCATCTCTCTCTAGCATCCCCACCGCCCCTCACCCACCCAATCCAACAACAATAACAACCACCGTCCGCCGCACTACCACAAATCAATTGCTTCTTTCTTTTCAAGATCCGTCGCTACGTAGGAAGCGTTTGCGGATCATATCCAAGTCGAGAAAATTTGTTGGCTGAGAAGGAAGAGGCAGTCGAGATGTAAAGGTGATGTGAAAAAACTCGGAGGCTTTCAACTTTCAATAAAAACAAAATTCGATAATTAGAAATTAAATCTCTATTGTATGTTCCTACTGTTTTTTTTTTCTACAGAGTGATTTTCATGAGTTTATACAAAGTAATTTTCATGTTTATATAGAGTGGTTTTCATATTTTTAAAGTTGTTTATACATAGTGGTTTTCATTGTTCTTTCCTCATTTATTTTTCGTTCCAACAGATTTATGCAATATTAGTAGATTGGAAAGAATTTGTTTACGAAAGCTTCCTATAGTTTGTTCCCACCAACCACACAGTGTGACACCCATGTTTGCTTTTGGAAATTGATTTTTATTTGCTAATTAATGTTTTTCTTGTTCAGATTGATTTAGTGACCCTCGTCAACCTTTTAGTGGTGGTGTACTGGTCTTGCACCTTTTTTCTAGACATAGTAGTGGTTTACGCTTCAAATAGTAGACTTTCGAACAGTGGATTTATGAATAGTGAATTTAAGTTTTTTTTGTTTGTTATTTTTTGAGTTGTGTTAGTAGGGGATTACGTATGTTTTTAGTTGATTTCGATAAGATTGTTGTGGATTATGTTAATATTAAAGTGGATTACGTTAATTTTACAGTGAATTTTACGGTAATTTTACAGTAATTTTCGATAAATTTGTAGTAGTTTCCGTATATAGTGGATTTTAATTTTCGTAACCCTGCTGGAAAGAATAAAAAAATTGAAATAAGAAAGCAAAAAAAATGAAATTGGGCATTAAAAACCATATTTTTTAAGGGGCTATTTGATAAAACCCCTCAACAAAATTTCCTATTATAATAAATCCAAATTTTTATTCGAAATTTGACATAAACGCAATAAACTCAAAGTACCTAGAATACCCTAACTTACGAATACTAAAACCGATTAGAAACATGCGAGATTTCAAATCTGACCATATCGAAAATTCATAGAAATCTCTTCCACAATTAATGCCAAAAAATATGGCTCCCACTATACCCGCCACTGGGCACCAATGGCGTTCGTGCTTTTATGAAAAAATATGCAATTTAAATAATTTTTCTTCTATAAATTAGGCACTAAAACGTAAATTTTTAATCTACAAATAATTTTCAATCTACAACTGATTAAGCGTGACTTTCAGAGACCATTTTTGTTTAGACCGTGGATTTTAATAAGGGTAAATTGCATTTAATCCCATGTGGTTTCACCGTTTGACACTTTACCCCTTCTGATATCGATTTGGGCACTTAATCCCTCTGGGGTTGTCAAATTGTAGCGGCCGTCTAAAAATCCGTTAAAGTTAACGGTGAGTGCATCTCACTCGCCCAAAATTGAAGTTGTTGAAGATTTTCCAAGGCTATTTTTTTAAAATACCCATGTTATCCTTTTATCTTGCCTTTAATAAAAATTGTTACACCAATCTTTCATTTTCCTCTTATTAAAATTATGTTTTAAATTTATATAACATTTTTTTTATTCTAAAATTAATTATTTTTCAAAATTACATATCTGACTTTATAATTATTTTATATTTTTATTCAATAATCATATGGTCATTAAGCCTTTTACTTTTAAATAAAAAATATGCCTGTATATAAATTATAAAACATAAATTAAAAATTACAGAAGAAAATTAAAACAAGGACTTGTTGAGGGCTGAAGGATTTATCCACCCAAATCTAATAGCAAAAAAAAAAAAAAAACGATAAAAATCGAAGAAAGAAAAAAAACAGGGCCGAAGAAATGTGGATGTAGAAGATGAGGGTTGTGGATATTGAAACATCCACCCGCCACCGACCACCACCAATAGCCCACCATCAAACCGCCGCCGACCACCACCAATAGTCCACCATCAAAACACCACCGACCACCACCAATAGCCCACCATCAAGCCGCCGCCGACCACCATCAAAACGCCGCCGACCACCACCAATAGCCCACCATCAAGCCGCCGCCGACCACCACCAAGAGCCCACCATCAAAAAACCGCCGACCACCACCACTAGCCCACCATCAAAACGCCGCCGTTTCAATTTTCACTATCAAAATACTATTCAACCACTTCACAAAGACATCAAAAATTCACAGAAACGACAAGGGGGTGAACCACCACGAAGAAAAACCGAAAGTTGCAGAGATGTAGCTGAAGAAGAAAAAAATTGCGAGCAATGGGTTTTGAGGTGAAAATCTGGGCTGCTTTCTTTATTTTTGATCGGGTTTTCTGATTTTTTTTGGAAGTGTTTATGAATATTTTGGAGGATTTTTTGATTTTTTTCCCCTATTCTTCTTTTCTTGAAGATGCTGTAATAATTTAGACCGATTTGATGGTGAGGGAAAGAAGATATTAGGGAAATAAGAAGTTATGAAAATTGTAGTTTACTCCTATAAAATTTGTGTTATTTATAATTAAATCTTTTTGAATTATATTTATTTATTAAAATAAAATACAAGAGTTTTAGTTCACAGTTTGGACCAACAAATAGTATATAAAAAGGGCATTTCAGACATTTAGTATTTTCTGTTACTTTATTAGACGGCCGCTACAATGTGACCAACCCAGAGGGTTAAATGTCCAAATCGATATCAGAGGGGGGTAAATTGTCAAACGGTGAAACCACAGGGGTTAAATGCAATTTACCCTTTTAATAACTATGGCTAATTCAAATTCCACTAGAAATGAAACAAAGCATGTTCTAAAAATGTGATGGTTTGACTAATTGTTATATACAAATTTTGCAGTGTGTAGTAGGTTGTATGCCTTATAATTTGATCAGCTTATTCACCACTTTTGTTTTTTTAATATTAAAATTAATGACTTTCATAATAATATTGGTGAATATTAAAACCACTCTATATAAAATTACTATCTACAAAGGATTGCGAAAACCACTCTGTATAAACTCATTATGTACAAAGAGTTGCGAAAACCACTCTATGTAAGACATTCAAACAATACAATCAAAGAGGTTTGAAACCACTCTCTATAAGAACATGTTTAAAGAAAAAATATTGCAAATCCTGCAACAATAACAAACATGTTCTTGTACCAAATAACTTAGTTATCAAATATATGGAAATATGTTACTTGCAATCGCAAATACAACCAAGAGTTGTGAAAACCACTCTGTAGAATCTGAACGCCGACCTCGCTATTCATAACTCAATATCATGGGACGCTTTTTATGAAATTAAATTTCCCACCTCCACGAACCGATATGTCTACAATTAAGGAGAGAGACTTGTGGTCTGACATCATTCAAAATATGATTAGGTGATTGATTAATTATAAAAAAGATATTACATAATTACATATTTTCAACGGTAAGATATGCTAAATTGAATTAAGGGTATGATAGTGAATCCTAATATATTTTTATTAATTAAATACGTTTTAGATTTTGCTTAAAACCTGGATATTTATTTGGGCCTATTGTACCACCACCTCTCTACGGAGGGGCTTTCAACAAATTTTCTCATTTTCTACACCTGGTGGAAAAAAATAAAAAACTAAATAAAAAATGAAATAAAATAAAGATACATTTTGTTTTAAAATTGAAATGAAAAAAAATCATATTTTTTGGAAAAAGAAAAAGAATAAAAAAAATGAAATGACGTGAGATTTGCGAGGAGTTATTTTCGAGAGAGAGTATAATAGGGGCATTTGGGATAATTTGAGTCAAATGTGTCAAACATCAATTAATAAATGAATTTTTTTATCATTAAGTAAAACTTCAATGAGATGAATTTGTCAAATAGCCCATATATTTTATTCTACCAACTCATTTCTCTATCATTCTATTCATCTATCCTCATTATCATTAATATTCACACTCTCTCTTATCTCATGTCTCTCTCCTCATTAATATCTCAACGCTCTCTTCTAATAATAATAATAATAATAATAATAATAATAATAATAATAATAATAATAATAATAATATTCAATTATACGTATTCTACTTTTGCACGTACTTTTGTAGAGTAAATTCACCACAACCAAACATATTATCATTTTCCAATACAAAACCAATACATCTACTTTGGGGCATTTTTTTTTTTACAATATTTTGGATTTTTGTTTTTTGAGAATTGGGGAGTTTTCCGGATAAATTTCATAAATGCAATAAAGCATGATTTTAAATGACGCGCTTTGGGGATCGTTGGATTGAGCTACGATCAACGGCCAGCTCTCCAATTTCCTCTTAATCTGACGGTCCGAGATTGATCTGGACGATCGGACGGCCCTTAAAAGACGTCATTCAAAACGAAGCCCTTTGACCCGCCACACTCGATTACAGCGTCATTCACATGTACGCCTTTTAGCAGCCGTTGGATTGTGTTTATATCAACGGCTGGATTTGAGCTGAGGTTTTTTAAATTTACTTAATTCTTTTTATTGTTAAATTGTAATACTTAATTGAATTTTACTTTTAAATTAATTATATGTTGTATTTTAAAAAAATTCCTTGATTTATTTATGCAATTTATTTTATAATTCACTATAAAATAATACAAAGTTAATTAATTATAACCTAACAAAAATTAAGAAATAAAGAACTCTTTTATCAATTGTATTACTTTTTTTTTGAAATTAACAGTTTTTTTGCATAAATTATAAATAAAGAACTATTTTGTCAATTATATATATATATATATATATATATATATATATATATATATATATATATATATATAGATTTAAATTTATATTTTATTAAATAAAAATAAAATGCCTAATTATTCGGAAATATTTTTTGTCTCTAAATCCTTTAGTTTATTTAATTTGTTTTTTTATTGAATAACTAAAATACTTAAAAGTTTTAATAAATAACCAACATAAACTACAATAATAATATCACTAATGACGGTGACCTCCGGTGCCACATCTCGGGGGCCTTCTAGTCCTGTGGCCTCTACCAACTTGTTCATCCTCATCATTTTTATTATCACTCGAAGAATTTGCGGATTGAGAATAAGGAATATGTGTCATCTGACGATCTACCGGTCGCGATGTAGACGAAAACTGATGCGTAGACCCCAAATGAACTGGGTCTTCCGAATTCATATTTGGATTATAGTAAGGGTATGGGGTGTACGGATCTGCATCAACGAAATTATAATTATACTCACAGTTGTAGATCGTATTAAAAATAAAATCAAAGTTACTAAACATACCGGATGGATGCCCGTGTGATCTAGGATCTGTATAATTATCGAATGCCGGATAATATGCACGAGAAGAAGTTCCTGCCTCGCCAGCGTACATATGAGTCTTTGACTGATGCATTTGAGACAGTGGTATCTGAGTCTGAGTCTGAGGGTGAGTCTGAGTATAAGGCATCTCAGATTGAGGCCTATCTGAAGGTCCGTGTCGAGACTCTAAGACATTAAGACATGTTCTGAGAGTCGGTAAATGTAGCGCCCCGCCCCGAGTAGCAGGCACCTCGTGGCGGAACACCACTCAACATGCAGTACATTCCATGACCCCAAATATGCTCCTCCAAATTGCAGTAATCAAAACATTAAACCCCAATATCTATACCATCTTGTTTACAAAAGGGGATTCTATTACAAGTCGACTTCGACACTAATTACTCAATTACAAAATTCTCGATCAAAGGATTCCTATACGGAACATAAATAGAGATACCTCTCGACGAGACTAATCGGAGGCATACACGAGCTTTAACTCTTAGTACGAAAATTTAGGTCTAAGTCTTTCTTTTACCTGCGCATTAATATCAGAAAGGAGAAACGAATAAGTCCGAATGACTTAGTGAAAAACATATGATCCATGAGTATGATGAGAATCAACAGAACAGAACATATAACGAGAGACTTTACAAGAATTTCATTAACAGAAGTGTAACATGAAGTGTAACATGTACAAGAGTGTAACATGTACGGCTTGAGTTCAATATTTGGTGGGGTCTCCAACCTTGTAACTCCCAACAAATAAAATCATATCACATCCTTATCCCTCCAATCCGTCCCGAGTGGCCACTCGGTCGGAAACAGGCAGGAGGCACGACCGGAACGTGCCGATCCGGCTCAGGAACGTTTAACTCCAAACGAACGTGAGTCCGAACCATCAGGAGGTACCATTCGGGAGACCAGTCATTGTCAGCCCAATACTGCCCGATCGTCTTGCCGAAATGGTCCTAGGGCCCAGCTCCCCCAAGAGCGTCCTCAAGGGTGGGGACAGTAGGTTCAAGAATCAATATCATTCCTTTTAGGAATATCAAGTCATTCATTTCAAGAATCAAGTCAATCATTCACAAGATAAGTCACGATCATGATAATTGAATATCAAGTCTCAGGATAATGAACATGTTCAGATTTCAATTCAAGCCAATGAAGAATTGTCGTGAATATGGAATTCAAGAATTCAAGAAGAACAATAAATTCCATGTCAGGTTCCAAGAACGAGTATATCAAGATCTCAATGAATTCAATAAACATGAGATTCAAGTTCGAGCCAACAAAATATTTATTCTCGGAAAGCATTCAATCGGAAAGCATTCAAGACAAGATTTTGAGAATAAATATTATTCAATATCGATTCAAGGAAAATGTTCAGGCCAGGGAATCAAGTATAGGAATTAGCCGTGAACATAGCAACCAAGAGAATTGACAAGTTCAAGATTTCAAGAACAAGATCAAGGTTCCAAGTTCGAGCCAAGGAAACGAATATGCTCGCAGAATATTAAGGATCATATTCCAAGAAAAATATAATCAATGCATCAAAGGATTCAAGATGGAGAATATATTTGGTTCAAACAAAGGAGATATTAAGCGCAGGAAAGAAATCGGATAAGGGGTCATAGTTTCTCACCTGGAGTCCAATGCTAGTTCTATAGGTGCATCTTTAAGCTTAAACCTTGAGTGAGAGCTTTACTACGCTCAACACCTAAGCAAATATAAGAACTAAATAAGATTCCGAACAGTAATATAGCCATATTACCATCCACTATATGACATAGTCAATTTCTTAAACATATACTAAGAATTGCTTCTCGCGGCAATTTATTCAAATAATCATTGCGATCGTCGTACTTATCCGAATGACCTAAATGATATATAAAGTTAAAGATAACATCTGTATCTACAATTTTACTAAAGACCTTAATCCCAAATTAACAACATAACCCGTCAATAACAACCCCGAAAGATGAACACATAAACCTGCCAGATTTTCGGATAATTTCGATTGCTGTCACAGTCCGTTTTAAAAATCATAACAAATTGTACGGTTATCCAAATTGTCCAAATAATACATCAAATGAAACCTGGAAGTTTAATCTACAAGTTTCATGAAGGCACATAGCCCAAATTCTGACCCGAACATATCGAAAACAGTCCCGCAAGAAGGTACTCAAAACTGCCCTGTTTCCGGCAGATTACTGTCATCGGATTCCGACCTCTAAAACACGTATATTAAATACTCTAATTCGATACAATTGAACACTTACTTATAGTTTACGATGTCCTCTACGAGTTTCCTGAAGGAACTGATTCGAAATTCGCATTCGAAACCCTTTGATTTCGGCTCCGAAAACAGGTGCGGCAGCAGGTTTTGCTTCCCCAAAATCGCAGCGAGCAGGCTGACTTCTCAGCAAACTCCGGGGACCGCCGCCCGTGCAAACCATCAAGAACCACGACCAATAGAGAGCCAAACTCATTAGCTTTCTAACGATGGATCTTGATCAACGAGGTTCAATCTCAAGGCCTCTAAACAATTATTTCTTTGAAGGCCTAACTGCTGAAATTCGAATTATAAGTGACAACTTGTCTTCTTCGCCGGATTCCGGCTGCTGGAAATAGAACACCATCTCAGCCCCGTATCTTTCAACCATGTTGCTATTTTAAGATTTCTAGATTTACTAATTTAAAAATCAGAAGAACAAAGGTTCTAAAGGGGTGCTCGGCCGTGAGTTTTCATGGAGAAAGGAAGATACCATGAATATTGCTATTGCTAGAACTGTTAAATGAACTAGATAAAGATTGGTTAATTAAGAAAAGAGAGAGTGAAGAGATGAAGATGGAGAGAGAGAGAGAGGCGGTGAGAAGGTGAGAGAAGAAGAAGAAACGTGGCTGCCAAAGGAGTATTGTGAATTGACGATATACACGTCAATTCCTATCTCAACAATAAATTATGAAAATTGGCTATAAGGCCAAATTGTTTTCTTAATTACCAAATAGATGC
This sequence comes from Erythranthe guttata, assembly GCF_056151865.1. Classification (NCBI taxonomy): domain Eukaryota; kingdom Viridiplantae; phylum Streptophyta; class Magnoliopsida; order Lamiales; family Phrymaceae; genus Erythranthe; species Erythranthe guttata. Next base: position 12,340,339 of record NC_142533.1, read on the forward strand.
CATAACTTTAGATAATTGCAATTCTACACTTCCCATCAAATTCGAGATATATTATAATTCCATATCGACACATATCAACTAAATAAATTCTATTATCCCCACACTTAAACAACTTACATATTTACGGGGTGTTACACTCTTCCCTCCTTAATAGAATCTGGTCCCCAGATTCTCAACTATTATTCAAACATGGAAATACGATTTCCTAAAATTCTTTTCGTGCTCATCGGTCGCTTCTTCAACGTGGTGGTTTCTCCATAACACTTTCAAATCTTGTGATTGAAGAATTCATTATCATGATAGATATCACTTGAGCGTATAATCTCTAGCAAGTAATGAAAGTTGGTGCCGACAATAGGAACCGATTTCTATTCATGTGATTATTTATCTTCAAGCCATGTCGCTTCAATGAATAATGTCCGAAATCGATCAAAATGGTGTTAGCTTAGTCGGTATACCTAAAACATATCATAAATTGTATCCTTAACGATCTATATGTTCCAAACTTGGTATTGACTTACGTAACGAGTCAAACTACTATCGTAATGAATTCGAAATTACTTATTCAATTCAAATCTGAGGTAGTACTAGGAAGTACTTCTTGTGGAACCTTAATATCCGCGGCACCATTAGCAATACCGTACAATTCATCGGTCTCATACTCGATGTAGCCTTACTGTTGAGCAAAATGCTAAATATTTCTAACGTTATAGAAGTTGCAGGCCGAGATACAGTTCGTCAACCAATTAATGGGAATTGTGAGGTACATCAACTATGAGGAAACAATCGAGTTAGGGTTGTAGCTAGAGTGCTACAAATGGTCTGATGAGAGGAATGAAAGGGATTAATAAGGGGTCTTATATCGTTCGAATCATTAAATCTCTCCCTAGTTATCCGTGTCACATTCTTCAAGAGAACGTGTTTCTTCTCATCCGTTTCGCTCGAACCTTCGTGGTAATTAGAATTATATATCTAGCTCCACATATGTATAACTCTTTTGAAAATCACTTGTAGACTTTGATCTTTATTCGATAAGTCGAACTTAACCAGCAGCATTCACTATGATCTCCAATCACCACCCCTTCTGTTTGCTATCGTTGGTTATTCGCCGCTCATCTAGTCTGGAATTGCAAGCTTGATTGACACTTTATTCCATGAACACTGCGAAAATGTTTGTATTCCAGCTTGATAGATTCCCAATCATCACGATAATATGCGCTATACATTCTCAATGTAACTTCAATTTGTCCAGTCACCCACTTAAATGATAAGTTAGTTTTGAGAACGTTTCTCGTACCGAGCTGAAATTTTGTCCCATATTGCAGATAGTTGCTTCCATAACAACGAGATGACTTATAACCTATATCGAGATAATGTGAGTTAACTACAAGAGATAGATTTCGGATCTAAATTATCTTCAGGACACAAAGAGGCAACTACTTTCCCGGTCCACAAAAATTCTCTTCTCATTGGTCTACATAAAGTGGAATTGAATGCACCATAATTATAATCAAAGAGGACGGCGAAGCCTGATTTACTTATGGTATCAACATTGGACACTAGAAGAACTTGATTATAGATGGCGTTCGCAAAGAAAAGGTTTTCAAATAGTAGATCGACCAGGCAACGGTTGATGGAAGAGAGCTTTACTTCTAAAATCAAGAGTAATCGAAAATGGCAACGGTTGATACAATCTTCCCGTGGTTTCGCAACCGCATGCCTAATAAATACTTATCGTAGAGAAGTCATGACTCAGAATATCCGACAGTTGAGTAGCCTTAATTCATTCAATTCACTACCATTTCAAGATAGGTCAACTAGTCTAATGTCATTCTTCGATACTAAGTACGCTCTAATCACGTCCGAAACAGTATACACACTATGTCTAGTAATGTCCATGGTGAATTACTTCAACCAAACGACATGACGGGCAAAACTTATTTATAGCAAGTTGAACATGCAAGCCGAATTCTTGCAGTTGTCGTTCCCATCTTACAAAGAAAAGTGCAATCATCTACGGTGTTATTGACAAAGGTGTTCTACTTTAAACTTCTTCTCCACATAGCACTTAGCTCTTCATATTAACCGAATAGAATTGCAAAAACTGATAATCTAATGTCAAGATATAGCCGAGTTATCGGATACTAGGGACTCTAGAGGTGGCTCATGCAAGATTAAGAAGTGGCTCCCGCTGTGTAGCACTTTGTCCCGCAGGTTCAAGAGGTGGCTCCCACACCGTAGCACTTTGCCCTGCATAGCACTTAGCTCCCTGTACCCTGACGATTAGAATCAAGAATTCAAGTGCTCAAGATACCTTAAGAGTCAACAAACTCTATACAATTTCTAAGTCGTGATAACTACATAACCATTTTCCGTCGAGTAAGATAATCGTCGAAACTATTCCAGGTCGAATCCATAAGATAATATAACAATAGATGCATACAACCGTAGTCATATTACACGACATTGCCCAAACAAGGTCCATACTTTTACCCTGAATTAACAATAATCATGGCCTATGAGTGAGAGGGAACAACAGGAAGCGATATGAAGAAGTCGAATCACAAGGTTTCAAAGGGATAAGAAAACTCACACAATAGGCTATCCAAATCAAGAAGTATTAAATGAGATGAGGAATCTCAAAAAGAACATAACAAGAATATGGAAGCATTCAAACAAGATCAAACACCTCACTCATGATCAATAATGGGAAGGAAGTAAGATAGTCAAGCAATATTGTATACAAGAATCAGATACCTGAGAAAGTAGGTAACCGAGATGCCGAAGTATAGAAATGAGATAAGGAGTTTTGAAATGGGATATGGGATTATCATTGTGATCAATAATAACAATGGAGCAAACACATGTACAAGAATTGAATTTTGAGGCCAAAAGAACAAGAACCTCAAAAATAGGTAGAAAGATTGACCCGACATTAGAATAATAACAATGGTATAGCCAAATGAAACGAGAATAGGGACCTCAAAGGTATGTGACCAAAATCACGAGAATTTCAAGGAAATTGGAACACTGAAAATTGAGTAGTATAGATTGAGTAAAGCAATATTCGAGGAAATAAAAGTCTCGACAAATAGATTAGCCGAAACTATAGTGTTCAAAGAGATACAAAAACTCACAATCAGGTAGATGAAAGCAGATGGTAATAGAATAAAGTAAGAAGCCTCAGAAGAACATGACCAAAGTCATGACGTATTCAAAATAATTGGATCACTAAAGATGGAGTGAACTCGATAAGAAGTCTCGGCAAATAGATAAGCCAAAACCATAGAATATTTAAAAAAGAAAGAAGATGGAGATGGTAGCACATAAGGTAAGGGCTTCAAAACAAGAGATAATCCAAACCATGCGGAATTTGAAGGGGGTACGAAACCTCATAAAATTGGTAACTAAGACTATGAGGTATTAAAATGAGATAAGAGAATCAATTACGATCAACAAATGAAATTAGACAATATAGGCCAACGAATCAAAATTGAATTCATTGGAATGATAAGGAGTGAACAAAAGAACTCCCGAATATTTGGTTCACCGTAATTCAATATTCAAACTGAGATAATATGGTTTCGATAAGGAAGTCAAGTTATGAAGTAAAATGGAATGGGACGTCTACAAGAAAAGGTGTTACCAAATTCAAGTGAGACTAGAAACCTCACTCGTGATCAACATTGGAGAATTGGGAGAATTGGAAGCCAATTGAAGTAACCAAATAGATAAGCCGTCTCAGGTTGTGTATGATAGATATTTCTACGGGTTATTCCTCACTATCTACACGCTAAAGAATTATCTCAATGCCTCTATGACTCGAAAACTGCCAATCACAATTTAGCCCAAGATTCAATTCATAGCTCTACAATTCTCAAAGATCCCTTTCCATTACCGCCCGGGCATCCAACCCAAAGCCAACCCAAAGCTCTGATACCACCTGTAGCGCCCCGCCCCGAGTAGCAGGCACCTCGTGGCGGAACACCACTCAACATGCAGTACATTCAATGACCCCAAATATGCTCCTCCAAATTGCAGTAATCAAAACATTAAACCCCAATATCTATACCATCTTGTTTACAAAAGGGGATTCTATTACAAGTCGACTTCGACACTAATTACTCAATTACAAAATTCTCGATCAAAGGATTCCTATACGGAACATAAATAGAGATACCTCTCGACGAGACTAATCGGAGGCATACACGAGCTTTAACTCTTAGTACGAAAATTTAGGTCTAAGTCTTTCTTTTACCTGCGCATTAATATCAGAAAGGAGAAACGAATAAGTCCGAATGACTTAGTGAAAAACATATGATCCATGAGTATGATGAGAATCAACAGAACAGAACATATAACGAGAGACTTTACAAGAATTTCATTAACAGAAGTGTAACATGAAGTGTAACATGTACAAGAGTGTAACATGTACGGCTTGAGTTCAATATTTGGTGGGGTCTCCAACCTTGTAACTCCCAACAAATAAAATCATATCACATCCTTATCCCTCCAATCCGTCCCGAGTGGCCACTCGGTCGGAAACAGGCAGGAGGCACGACCGGAACGTGCCGATCCGGCTCAGGAACGTTTAACTCCAAACGAACGTGAGTCCGAACCATCAGGAGGTACCATTCGGGAGACCAGTCATTGTCAGCCCAATACTGCCCGATCGTCTTGCCGAAATGGTCCTAGGGCCCAGCTCCCCCAAGAGCGTCCTCAAGGGTGGGGACAGTAGGTTCAAGAATCAATATCATTCCTTTTAGGAATATCAAGTCATTCATTTCAAGAATCAAGTCAATCATTCACAAGATAAGTCACGATCATGATAATTGAATATCAAGTCTCAGGATAATGAACATGTTCAGATTTCAATTCAAGCCAATGAAGAATTGTCGTGAATATGGAATTCAAGAATTCAAGAAGAACAATAAATTCCATGTCAGGTTCCAAGAACGAGTATATCAAGATCTCAATGAATTCAATAAACATGAGATTCAAGTTCGAGCCAACAAAATATTTATTCTCGGAAAGCATTCAATCGGAAAGCATTCAAGACAAGATTTTGAGAATAAATATTATTCAATATCGATTCAAGGAAAATGTTCAGGCCAGGGAATCAAGTATAGGAATTAGCCGTGAACATAGCAACCAAGAGAATTGACAAGTTCAAGATTTCAAGAACAAGATCAAGGTTCCAAGTTCGAGCCAAGGAAACGAATATGCTCGCAGAATATTAAGGATCATATTCCAAGAAAAATATAATCAATGCATCAAAGGATTCAAGATGGAGAATATATTTGGTTCAAACAAAGGAGATATTAAGCGCAGGAAAGAAATCGGATAAGGGGTCATAGTTTCTCACCTGGAGTCCAATGCTAGTTCTATAGGTGCATCTTTAAGCTTAAACCTTGAGTGAGAGCTTTACTACGCTCAACACCTAAGCAAATATAAGAACTAAATAAGATTCCGAACAGTAATATAGCCATATTACCATCCACTATATGACATAGTCAATTTCTTAAACATATACTAAGAATTGCTTCTCGCGGCAATTTATTCAAATAATCATTGCGATCGTCGTACTTATCCGAATGACCTAAATGATATATAAAGTTAAAGATAACATCTGTATCTACAATTTTACTAAAGACCTTAATCCCAAATTAACAACATAACCCGTCAATAACAACCCCGAAAGATGAACACATAAACCTGCCAGATTTTCGGATAATTTCGATTGCTGTCACAGTCCGTTTTAAAAATCATAACAAATTGTACGGTTATCCAAATTGTCCAAATAATACATCAAATGAAACCTGGAAGTTTAATCTACAAGTTTCATGAAGGCACATAGCCCAAATTCTGACCCGAACATATCGAAAACAGTCCCGCAAGAAGGTACTCAAAACTGCCCTGTTTCCGGCAGATTACTGTCATCGGATTCCGACCTCTAAAACACGTATATTAAATACTCTAATTCGATACAATTGAACACTTACTTATAGTTTACGATGTCCTCTACGAGTTTCCTGAAGGAACTGATTCGAAATTCGCATTCGAAACCCTTTGATTTCGGCTCCGAAAACAGGTGCGGCAGCAGGTTTTGCTTCCCCAAAATCGCAGCGAGCAGGCTGACTTCTCAGCAAACTCCGGGGACCGCCGCCCGTGCAAACCATCAAGAACCACGACCAATAGAGAGCCAAACTCATTAGCTTTCTAACGATGGATCTTGATCAACGAGGTTCAATCTCAAGGCCTCTAAACAATTATTTCTTTGAAGGCCTAACTGCTGAAATTCGAATTATAAGTGACAACTTGTCTTCTTCGCCGGATTCCGGCTGCTGGAAATAGAACACCATCTCAGCCCCGTATCTTTCAACCATGTTGCTATTTTAAGATTTCTAGATTTACTAATTTAAAAATCAGAAGAACAAAGGTTCTAAAGGGGTGCTCGGCCGTGAGTTTTCATGGAGAAAGGAAGATACCATGAATATTGCTATTGCTAGAACTGTTAAATGAACTAGATAAAGATTGGTTAATTAAGAAAAGAGAGAGTGAAGAGATGAAGATGGAGAGAGAGAGAGAGGCGGTGAGAAGGTGAGAGAAGAAGAAGAAACGTGGCTGCCAAAGGAGTATTGTGAATTGACGATATACACGTCAATTCCTATCTCAACAATAAATTATGAAAATTGGCTATAAGGCCAAATTGTTTTCTTAATTACCAAATAGATGCCATAACTTTAGATAATTGCAATTCTACACTTCCCATCAAATTCGAGATATATTATAATTCCATATCGACACATATCAACTAAATAAATTCTATTATCCCCACACTTAAACAACTTACATATTTACGGGGTGTTACAGTAAATACGAACGATAGCCATCCCGGGGCGTGTCTCCGCCATTAACAGAAACAATCAACGATCGAAGATGCTGAATCTGAAATAAGTAATAAGAAATATTTTATTTTTAGAAGACATACATTAATAAAAACTATATAATACACAAAATTTTATAAAAAAATAAATTTGAATACGTACCACTGTATCCATTGAAATCTGACCTTCAACCTGAAATCCTGTACGATCAGATGGGGTAATTGGTGATATAAACGACGTGTGTGCAGTTCATACCACTCAAAATAACCATCTTC